>NW_027528209.1:313564-422268 GCF_008692635.1 Crocuta crocuta
GATCAAAGAAGATAAGAGATTTTTAAAATTAGTATATGTATGGGGAACATTTAATAGACAGTCCATGTGAAGAACAAATAAGAACAGCCCTCTTACTAATGTATGAGCTCCCTATAATCTTATGTATGTAAGATTTTTTTTTTAATTTAAAGGAAGTATGGGCCCCTGAGTGGCTCACTTGGTTGAGACTCCAAATCTTGATTTTGGCTCAGGTCATGATCTCAGGGTTGTGACACAGCCCTGCATCAGGCTCCGTGCCGACTGTGAGGCCTGCTTAAGATTATCTCTCTGCTCCTCTACCCCTCTCATACTCTATCCCTCAAAGTAATAACTAACTAACTAAATAAATTAATAAATAATAAAATTAAAATATGAAAAACAAAAGTAAAAAAATATTGTTTATTTAACAAAGCCATTTCATACTTTCTTGTCTACGTGAATTAAAGTGTAACCACATTAAATGTTTAAAAAAAAATTTTTTTTTAAAAAAAGAAAGAGGAGCCTGGGTGGCTCAGTTAGTTAAGCATCTGACTTTGGCTCAGGTCATGATCTCATGGTTTGTGGGTTCGAGCCCCACTTTGGGCTCTGTGCTGACAGCTCAGAGCTTGGAGCCTGCTTTGGACTCTGTCTCTCTATCTTTCTGCCCCTCCACTCACACTCTATCTCTTTTTCAAAAATGAATAAATGTTTAAAAAAATTTAAAGTGTAACCACATTAAAATAATGTTTTATGATAGTCATCAACTATTTCCATTGTATTTTATTTTTAAAACTTTTCCTATTTTCTTTTTGACCCCCTTCACCCATTTCTCCCCCTCTCCACCACCAACATATAAGTTTTGTTTTTGTTTTTTTAGATTCCATATATAGGAGATATCATATGATATTTATCTTTTCTGTCTGACTTACTTTACTTAGTATAATACCCTCAAGATCCAACCTTACTGTCACAAATGGTAAGATTCACCATTCCATATGGCTGAATACGAGTCCATTGTATGTACACTCCAGTTTCTTTATCCATTCATCCTTCAATGGACACTTACATTTTCCCCAAATCTTGATACTGTAAACAATGATGAAATGAACATAGAGGGTTTTCAAATTAGTGTTTAGTGTTTTCTTTGAATAAATGCCTATGGGTGCTGGATCATATTGTACCATACTTACTCTTTTTAAGGAAACTCTATACTGTTTTCCAGAGTGGCTGTGTCAATTTACATTCACACCCATAGTGCACAAGGGTTCCTTTTCTCCAATCCTCCCCAACACTTAATATTCTTATCTTTTTAATAATAGCTATTGTCACAGATATGAGGTGATTGATATCTCATTGTAGGTTTTTTAAAATAATTTTTAAAGTGGGGCGCCTGGGTGGCTTAGTCGGTTAAGCATCCGACTTTCACTTAGGTCATGATCTCGCAGTTCGTGGGTTCGAGCCCCGCGTCGGGCTCTGTGCTGACTGCCAGCTCAGAGCCTGGAGCCTGTTTCAGAGTCTGTGTCTCCCTCTCTCTCTGACCCTCCCCTGCTCACGCTGTCTCTCTCTCTCTCCTAGAAATAAATAAAAACATTAAAAAAAATAATTTTTAAAGTTTATTTATTTTTGACAGAGAGAGAGAGAGAGAGAGAGAGAGAGCGAACCTGAGTAGGGGAGGAGCAGAGAGAGGGAGACACAGAATCCGAAGTAGGCTCCAGACTCTGAGCTGACAGCAGAGACAGACATGGGGCTCAAACTCAGGAGCCGTGAGATCATGACGGAAGTCAGACGCTTAACCAACTGAGACATCCAGGTGCCCCTCACTCCACAGTGATTTGCATTGTTTGATTTGCACTTCCCAGATGATTAATGATGATGAGCATCTTTCTACATATCAGTTGGCCCTTTATGTTTTCTTTGGAAAAATGTCTATTCAGATCTTCTGACCATTGTTTAATCAGAATGTTGCTATTTTTGCTATTGAGTTGTATGAGTTCTTTATATATGTTGCATATTAACCCCTTATCAAAGACATGATTTACAAATATTCCCTCCTATTTCATAGGTTGCCTTTTCAATCTATTGATGGTTTCCTTGGCTGTTCAGAAGCTTTTAGCTTGATGTATTGACTTGCTTAATTTTGCTTTTGTTGCTTTTGGTTTTGATGTGAGATTAAAAAAAATAATTGCCAAGACCCATGTCAAAAAGTTTATTGCCTGTTTTCTTTTAGGAGTTTTATAGTTGCAGGTATTACATCAAGCCTTTAATTCATTTTGAGTTAATTTTTGTGTATGGTTTAAAATAGCAGTTCAGTTTCATTCTTTTAACTGTGACTGTCTACTCCCAACACCATTTATTAAAGAGACAGTCCTATATCCACTGTATATTCTTGGCTCGTTTGTCATAAATTAATTGACCATATATGCAGGGCTTATTTTGGGGATCTTTATTCTGTTCTATTGACCTATGTGTCTGTTTTTATGACAATATTATTCTTTTTAATTACTATCACTTTGTAATGTAGTTTAAAGTCTGGGAGTGTGATGCCTCCAGGTGTGTTCTTCTTCCTCAAGATTGTTTTGGCTTCTTCAGGGTCTTTTGTGGTTCCATGTAAATTTTAGGATTATTTATTTCTATTTCTGTGAAAAATGCCATTGAAATTTTGATACGGACTGCATTGAATCTGGAGATTGCTTTGGTAGTATGAATTTTTTACCATATTAATTCTTGCAATTCATGTGCATAGACTATCTTTCCATTTATGTGTGTCTTCTTCAATTTATTTCATTAATACTTGTTGGTTTTCAAAACATTGGTCTTTTATCTCCTCGGATAAGTTTATTCCTAGGATTTTTATTCTTTTTGATTCAATTTTCAATGTGATATTCTTCATTTTCTTTTCTGTTACTTGATTATTAGTATATAGAAATACAACAGATTTTTTTATACTGATTTTGTATTCTGTAACTTTACTGAATTCATTTAGTTCTAACAGCTTTCTTAGATGGTGTATTTAGGATTTTCTGTATATACTATTGTGTCATATGCCGATAACTTACAATCTTACTTTTTCCTTTCCAATGTGGATGCTTTTATTTCTCTTTCTTGCCTAATTGCTCTTTAGAGGACTTGCAATACTATGTTCAATAGAAGTGGTGAGAATGGGCAAGTTGGCCTTTATTATCTTCACATATGTTCCTTCTTTTCCCACCTTTCTAAGAGTTTTTGTTATAAATCCATGTTGAATTTTCCAAAGTAATTTTTCCTGCATCTACTGACATGATCATAGGCTTTTTATCCTTCATTTTGTTAATGTGGCATTATACTGACTGATTTACAGATGTTCAACTATCCTTCCATCCCTGGAATAAATCTCACATGATCATGGTGTATGATTGTTTTAACAATATTGTTGGATTTGGTTTGCTAATTTTTTGTTGAGGATTCTTCCTTCTATGTTCATTAGAGATAAGAGCCTATGATTTTATTTTCTTGTGACATCTTTGTCTAGTTTTGGTATTAGGGTCATACATTGAGTTTGGAAGAGTTCTCTCCTCTACTATTTTTTGCAAGAGTTTGAGAAGTATTGGTATTAAGTCTTCTTTGAATGTTGGGTAGAATTCAGCAATGAAGCTGGCTGGTTCTGGGCTTTTGTTAGTTGAGAAATCTTTTGATTAGTTATTCAGTCTTGTAATAGAAAGTGGTCTATTCAGATTTTCTAATTCATCATGATTCAGTCAAGGTGGGTCATATGTTTCTAGGAATTTATCTAGTTCATGGTTGTCCAATTTGTTAGTGTATAATTGTTCACAGCAGTTTTATGATACTTTGACTTGTGTGGCATCAGCTGTAATATCTCTTTCATTTCTCATTTTATTTATTTCTGTCTTTCTTGGTGAATCTATCTAGAAGATTGTCAATTTTCTTTTCAAAGAAACATCTCTTAGTATGATTCATCTTTTCCATTGTCTTTTAAGGCTCCATTTCATTATTTCTGCACTAATCTTTGTCAATTTCTTCCTTCTACTAACTTTGGGCTTTGTTTTTCTTTTTCTAGTTCTTTGAGGTATAAAAAAAGTTAAGTTGTTTATGGGAAACTTTTGTTGTGTCTTGAAATAGGCATTTACAGCTGCGAGCTTCCTTCTTAAAACTGCTTTATTCCACAATTTTTGGTATAGTTCCATTTTTGTTTATTTCAAGGTATTTTTAAATTTCTTCTTTGACCCATTAATATTTCCACAGCATATTGTGTGGTCGCTGCATATTTGTGAATTTTCCAGTTTTCTTCATGTAATTATTTTTGGTTTCATTCCACTGTGGTTGGAAAAGATGTTTCATATGATTTCATGCCTCCTAAGCTTATCAAGACTTGTTTTGTGGCCTAACATATAATCTATCTTGGAAAATTACCATGTGAATTGAGAAGACTGTATTTTGTTGCTTTTGGATGGAATGTTCTCTATATATCTGTTTAGCCCATCTGGTCTAACATGTTATTGAAGGCTAATATTTCCTTACTCATTTTCTGTCTGGGTGATCCACCCAACAATATAAATGGTGTATTAAAGTCTGCAACTATTTAATTAATAAAGTCCCTTACTCTATGTATTAAAGTATAACCACATTAAGACAATGTTTTATGATACTCTTCATTTTTTTAAACTGGGAAAGAATTTTTGGCTTTTACTAAAATGGATAGGATATGGTCAGTATGTCATTTGTAATAAATCACTGTGGGTTGTCTTTTCAGTATCCATCTATTTTTTTTTCCTACCATAAGAATTTTGAATTATATGTAAAATATTCCTTCACCACAACCTAGTTAGGAGTATTGATTCAACACCCACTCCAGTAGGAATCTCTTTTTTTTGTTAAGCTAATCTTATCTTTCCATTTTCCTGGCCACACTGATTGTACAAGAATGGGAGTGTGCCATTCAGAATCAACTAGAGTTGAAGAAACACTTCCTGTGGATTGAAATTTTTCCCCCTTCTTTATCAGGAGCATCAAAATGGATGCCTTTTTCTCTGCTGGTTCTAAATGTATAATTTACTCAGAACTTGGCACTTTTGTAGCCAAATCTGGGGTCACAAGGCGAAAGTCAATTTGAAAATCAAGTCAGAACCAATGACATAGAGCACAGAAATGTTTTGGTTAGATCTTTGAGTCCTATACCAAACTATTTATTTTCTTTCTTCAAATTGGATTGGGTCAGATCTTCTAAAGAATTCTAAGTGATACTAGGGGCCTAGTGTATAACAAAACCTGAAAACTCATGTATCAAGTTCTTCTAAATCTTTGGTCTAAGTTATATGGCATCAAGGTTGTTCCTACCTTGTAATAACTCAGCTTTGCCCTCCCACTTTCACTCTGTATTACTCTCATCAATCTCATGACATTTCTTGAGGGGACATCTCATAGCAGTATAAAAGCACACTACTAAATTGCAAAACTTATTTTCCACAACAATTTACAATATACATGTCTTTTTTTATATTATCTAATACCTTGGGAATTTTATAAAAGACAATTCTCAAAAATCAGTGCAGATTCGAGGCACCTGTGTGCTCAGCTGATGAAGCCTTTGACTCTAGGTTTCAGTGCAGATCATGAGCTCACGGTTTGTAAACTGAGCCCCATGTCAGGCTCTTCCTTGACAGTCTGAAGCCTGCTTGGGATTCTCTCTCTCTCCCTCTCTCTCTGCCCCTCCCCTACTCATGTTCTGTCTCTCTCTCAAATATAAACATTTAAAAAAAATGATTTTAAAGAAAAAAATATAAGAGCTGTATTTTTAAAATAGCATACATTTGTAACAGAAAATTTTTGGGTCACCCCACAAAATTTTTATTTTGTCTTTTATTTTTTTTAAACAAAAATGATCAAATAACACCTTTACTGATTTGAACAGTTTTAAGTTTGGTGGAAAATTTTGACTCTCTCTCCACCTTAATAGTATGCCAATTTTAATATTTGTAAATTGTCTGGTAGGATTTTGTCTAGGCACATATTTTATGTAATTATGTTCAAATTTCACATTCGTTATTTTGGTCTATATTTTCATTTAATATTTTAATATTATAATTTTTCCATGGTGATACCTAAATAATTATAATTTTCATGGCTTCTTAACATTTTATTAACTAAGTGAGAGAATGCGTTTAACTGCATTTCCCACTATTTGCTTTCAGAAGAAACATGTGTTTATCTGGTCATCAATTCTCTACAGAATATAATTTCAGAAATTTTTAAAAAACATGTAGATGTAAACATTTTTCTTTAGTAGAGCACATACCTTTGGCATCTACTGAAGAATGGAGGCCAGGCAAACTGTAACGCCAATATACACTATGTCAGATTATTCTGTACCCACCCTGCAATGCCCATTCATCTATTTCAATTTAGAATGTTAATTTCACAGTCAAAGACTCAGGGACACTCTCAGGGTACCTGGGTGGCTCAGTTGGTTAAGCATCTGACTTTGGCTCAGGTCATGATCACACAGTGTGAGTTCAAGCCTGCATCAGGCTCTGTGCTGACAGCTCAGAGCTTGGAGCCTGTTTGAGATTCTGTGTCTCCTTCTCTCTCTGCTGTTCTGCAGCTCTCACTCAGTCTCTGTCCCTCAAAAATAAAGAAACATTAAAAACTAAAAGAAAAAACGGTCCAGGGGCACTCTCTGCCTACCTTCTTTAAACGGACTATGAGGAAATGGTAGATTACCCATCTCAGTGTCCAGTTGCTTGCTAAATACCTGAATGAAGCACACAGATACATCTGGGTTTTGGCATTGGCTTTAATTTTTAAACTACTACAAAACTCATTCAGGTACTTGAATTTCCCAACTTTAAACTTTTGGAATTTCTTAACTTCTATTTCACTTCTCCAGAATACTTGTCATGAAGGCTTATCTTAGGCATTTTCCAACTTATTTTTTACAAGTCAAGCTTCTCTTTCCTAGCATTTCTCTCTGTATGAAATCGCTTACTTTTGGAAGTATGGCCAACCTCAGAGAGAAAAAAAAGCCAGAGATCTATTTAGTAGTAAAGCCTCCTTATTAGTTTTAAAACCTCAAAGCACTAACATGAGAATAAAACTATTATAGCTAATATTTATTGAAGAGTTACTTGTAACCAAGCACAATACAAAGTGCTTTATATATTTTAAATTTAATCATCACAAAAATCTAATGAGATAAGTACTATTATTAACACCCTCTTTTGGAAAGAAGAAATTGAGTTTTTAAGGTTTATGAATAACTTCCTCAAGATCACATTATATGTAAGTATTAATGTTAAGAACAGGATTGATGTTTAATTCTATTTCACTCACAAATCAAAAAGGAAACCCAAACTATATGCCAATCTCACTCAGAGAAGATAAGAAAATGAGAGATTTTGGATTATTTATTATTATTTTTTTAGAAAAAGAGAGAAGAGGGGCAGAGAAAGAGAGAATTGTTTCTCCCCCTTTTTAAAATTTAAATGTTAGTTAACATATAATGCGATATCTTTTAATGGAAACTCATATATTTTTTAATGTTTATTTTTGAGAGACAGAGTTCAAGGAGGGAGGAGCAGGAAGAAAGGGGAAAGAGAATCCAAAACAGGTTCTGTGCTGACAGCAGAGAGCCCAATACAGGACTCAAACTCGCAAACCAAATCATGAGATCATGACTTGAGCCAAAGTCGGATGCTCAACTGACTGAACCCCCCAGGCTCCCTGCAATATTGGTTTCAGGAAGAGAATTCAGTAACTCATGATTCATAACTTACACACAACACCCAATGCTCGAAAAAGTGCCCTCCTTAACACCCATCACCCATCCCACCCATCTGCCACCCACCTCTTTCCATCAACCCACAGTTTGTTCTCTATCATTGAGAATCTCCTGTCGTTTGTTTCCCTCTCTTCTCTTTTTATTCCATTTCCCATATGTTCATCTGTTTCTTTCTTAAATTCCACATATGAGTAAAATCATATGGGATGAGAGTGAGAATCTTAAGCTGGTTCCATGCTCAGCACGGAGCCTGTCACGGGGCATGAACCCCTGACCCTTGGATCATGACCTGAGCCAAAATTAAGAGTCAGACACTCAACTGCCTGAGCCACCCAGGCACCCCAAGTGCTTTTCAATTATATGAAATAGACTAAAGAATAGATTTCTATACATTTCTGTGACGTTATGGTATGTCTTCTTTCATTCCCTACATGCCCATCCCTGATAGGAAAGCCTATAAGGGTATATTTTCTAGAGAAGGCTTCAGAATGTTTGCCACAACAGTGGTCTAGGCAGCCAAGCAGCTGGGGCAGGCTAAAGAAATGAATACTATTGTCACCCTAGGAGACCGATAACAGACCCACCAACTGGACTCTTCCAGAAAGGCAGCTGTGGTGTATATACCAAAAAAAGATAGTGGGATAATAATATCATCTATGTCATAGAATTGTTGGGATGATTAAGTGAACAAAAACAAAGGTCCAGATAACTCTGCCTGGATAAACGTTTGCTCCACAACGTTTTTTTTATTTCTTCTTAAAGAAATAAACTTTAACGTGAAATTTAAATACATAATGTATTTCTATTTTAAAAGTCTTGGCAGATCTGAATATTATTTTATTTTATTTTATTTAAAAAATGTTAATGTTTATTTATTTTTGAGAGGGAGAGAGAGTGTGTGAATGGGGGCGGGGCAGAGAGAGAGGGAGACACAGAATCTCAAACAGGCTCCAAGCTCTGAGCCATCAGCAGACAGCCCAACGTGGGGGCTGAGATCATGACTAGAGCCAAAGTTGGTAGCTTAACCGACTGAGCCACCCAGGTGCCCCTGAATATTATTTTAAAGTGTCGTGTCCTTTCTCATTTTTAACAGAAATTTTATTTCACTGAATTATTTTTGCTTACACTTTATTAAATGCATACTATGTACTATACTTAAGTGTATGCACTATATCTCTTGAGCATACTTGGTGAGGAACTCAGGGGGGTACAACTATCACTTGCCCACCCTATATTCTCTGAGGGAACATTCTAATTCAGAGGTGGTTCTGGGAATGCCTCACAGGTATAATTTAATTAGTACAGTTCTGACCTTTTAATAGTATTAACATATGAACTTTTGTCCCTATAGTCTGGCGTGTTCATTATGTTTTCTGCCCAAAGCAGAGAGCACATTGATTTCCAATTACCAGTTTATAAAAGTGCCAAGTCATCTCTGTCAAATGACTGTTTTCATCCAAATAGTTTAAAAATTATACAAGTCAACTCAAGTAGCTGAAGCATTAATTAAAATTTTGCAGATTATAAAGAAGCACCCAGGAGATAGATGTGAAAGCACCACTCATGATTGCAAAAAAGAACCTGAAAACAAGGTTACCAGAAAGACGTGGCTCTAAAATGATCTGTGACTGTAAATAACTGGCATATTTTGGTATTATTTTTATAGATAAGAAATTTCAGATTTCATTATGAATAAGCAACTCCATAAATTTGAGTAAACTACTAATACATACATATACACATATCTGTGTGTAAACTACTAATACATACATATACACATATACATAATAATACACATAGATGTGTGTACATGTATATATAATAATACACAGATATGTGTACAGGTGCATATAATACACATAGATATCTATGTGTATATAGATATCTATATGTATTATCTATATAGTATATATAGATAAAATAATATAATGTGCACATTATACACTCATACACATATATATAGTATATACATAGATACATACTATATACATAGTATACATATATGTACCTATATAGATACATACCATATATATGTGTATGTGTATTATATGTACATATATATAGATAATGTATATAGTATGTATATAGATATATATGTGTATTATCTATATACTATACACACATATATTTGTGTATATACATGTATATGTACTATATACATGTGTACACTGTATATATGTGTATACAATATATAAACTATATATATATATACTCTATACTCGGTATATATTCTCTCTCTCTCTCTATATATATACTCTATATACTATACTATATATAATACTATATACTATACTATATATAATACTATATATACTATATACAAACACACACACATATACACAAATGTGTATATAATCATATATATATGTGTGTGTATATATATATATATGATTATTTGGGGATGAGTATCATAATTCCACTGAATAAGTGACCTATATCTCAGAAACTCTAAAGGACTTGTGTGAGAATTAAGGAATTTATATATTAATATTTTAATGCTGTGTATATCAGTAGACCTAAAATAATATTGGTTAAGGCAAGAGACATTTCATTGCTTAATAAGCTGGAGGCAAGAGGTAGCTCTGGTCCCTGGAGTCTTTAGGAATCAAGGTTCCTTCCAGCTCTTTGCTTTTCCACCTTTAGGGTATAGTCGTCACCTTGATGGTTCATAAGGGACATTAGAACTCCAGGAATCAGATCAGATCCATGTTTCAGACAGCAGGAATAAAGAGGCGTTAAAAAAATGAAGCAAAAAGTAGGCAATGACACATTCTCAGAAGTCACCACATGTTTACATTTAGTCACAGAATCATTCCTGGTGGCAACAAAGACAGAAAAATGTTCTTTTGATTCTAATGTTTGTCTGCTTCTGCCAAAATGTGGGATCCTGTGACTCGGGGACAAGGGAGGAATGGACAACTGAAGGTCTCCTGCTAATTTCTCACACACGACTTGATTGAATGAGCTATTTAAAAATACTTGGGTAGTATCAAAATAATCTGAAGACTCATTATTTATAGACAGCAAACTAAGAAGACAGTACTGCAAAATGGCCAGATTAAGAAATAACAAAGTGAAGAATTAAAATCAACCTTCCTGAGGCTGGAGTTAGGAGGGAGAGTGGAGGGAGAAAATAGTATGTTTTCAGGGTGTGAAGAAGAAGAAATATACAGATCATTATCAACAGGGGAAACAATCAGATGCAGAACAAAAATCAAACCCAGTTAGAGAAGGAAGCATGGAACAGAGGGTGTGTGACCAAGACTCTTAGTGTTCTAGAAACTATCCAAATAGAGATTGGCTAAGTTACAATTTAATTTTTAAGTCAAACTAATATTTAAAAACACCACATTTTTGGGGCTTACTTAATTTAAAGTGAAAACAGTTTCTAGGACCTCTAAAACAGTTTCTAGGACCTCTAAAAGATATCCAAACCCCCTCCTCCTTGTTTTTAATGATAAAATCCATCCCTTACAGGATTTCAATACCTCATGTGGAAAGAAACATTTTCATTTAATAACCTTAAAAATTCTATCATAAATAAGTAAATAGTAGAAGGCAGTGACATAGGCCTATGTCACAAGGATACCAACAGGCAACACAGAGACTTAAACTGGGGAATAAGAAACCAGAATGCAGCAAGAGAAGCCATTGAGCAACCTTTTATTGGTGCAAGATATAAATGATTCATTTGTATAGGAAACACTGCACAGCTTCCAGTCCACCCTAGACTACTATTCTTGCCGTGTTCACTTTCCAAACCCTTTCCCAATTAGATTGAGAAGAAAGAAATCATCACAGTTGAGTAGCTGGTCATTATGTATGGATGGTTAGCCCTAAGTCACATTTGGAAACATATTTCAAACCCCACAAGTCTTAGTATAGAAAATTTGGTGTTACTGCCAAATTCACATCAAGCACTAGAAATCAGTAAACAGACTGTGGGTGTGTTAGATCCCCTATAGAAAAAATAATTCCAAACTATAAAATAAGACCAATTCCCAGGACTGGGGACCCCAAGAAGGGGACCCCATCTCCAGTCCTCTGAGTGGTAGGGGTAGCTCACAAAAAAAAATATATATATATTTTAAAAGTGTAGAACTATTTTAGTGATTCACAAAGCCTGACAACTACCAAAAAGAAAACAGAAATTTATCTTCACAAATACCAGACAAGTTGACAAATGAGCATTTGTCCTTGTTTTTAATTATATCATCAATTTAATGAGATAAAATTGATTATCTTGTGATAATACCAAATCTTAGTATTTGGTTTTATGTGCTATTGATTAATTAAAAATGAGAGAATAAACTATTAATCAATAGGGGCTATGTTGCCAAACATTTTACAAAAATTAAATTTCTTAAGTTAAAAGAATAAAAGCAGTTAAAGAATTCCTTTAAAGGTGGTAAAATTGGGCACCTGGGTGGCTCAGTTGGTTAAGCATTGGACTTCGGCTCAGGTCATGATCTCTCGGTCTGTAAGCTGGAACCCCATTTTGAGTGAGCCCAGCTACTCTCTCTCTCTTTTTCTCTCTCTGTACCCCTTTCTCTCTCTCTGCCCCATGTGGGATTTTCTCTCTCTTTCCCTCTCTTCCTCGCTTGCAGCCACTCTCTCTCAAAAAAGTAAATGAATAAATAAAAGCAATAAAATTGTTTGGGAAACATTGAGCCAATACTGAGCCAGTATGAAAGAATGTTACATTTTTGTAGATCATTCCAAATGAGTAGTACTTCTCCATATTTATGTTCTTTTTCTGGATAGGTGAAAAGACGCCTATTCTTAATGATTGATATTTTAATACACATAATAAAAAAAAAATTATCTTCCCTGACTTTTCAAGTAAAAGTTAAGAATGTGGTCAAAAACAATCTTTCTTCTCTTATCATCTCAATCTGTCCTGAGATCTCTAATGGTATCCTAAAATTAAAATATTGCTCAGATTTTAAAATCTAGGTTTACCTTCACACAATTATTATTTTTTTAATATTTTTATTTATTTCTAGGAGAGAGAGAGACAGCGTGAGCAGGGGAGGGTCAGAGAGAGAGGGAGACATAGACTCTGAAATAGGCTCCAGGCTCTGAGCTAGCAGTCAGCACACAGCCCGACGCGGGGCTCGAACCCACGAACCGCGAGATCATGACCTAAGCGAAAGTCGGACGCTTAACCGACTAAGCCACCCAGGCGCCCCCACACAATTATTTTAAAACTTAGCCACAGTACTAAGACAAGTTGGGAGTTAACATACTAGTAATAACATATCATCTGATTTTTTGATAATACTGTCAAAAGAAGCAGAAGGCTTATTCCATCAAAAAAAGTTAAATATCAGTGTTGGCTGGAACATTTCTGTCATCTAGCATAACTTTGATTCTGAAATCAAGTTTTTACTATTCTATAGGGAATTACAGAGCAAAACCAAAGAGACTAGATTAGAAATAAGTAATGCCGGATCTAGTTTCAGAGAAGACCCTGGCTTCTATAAGTAGGCCACTTAGAGAATCCCAAAGCAGGAGGGATTGGGCTGCAGAATTGTGCAACACAATCAAGGGAGCATAGGAAGAAAATATTAGAAAATATTTGCATAAAATATAGTTTAAAAGAGGGGCACCTGGGTGGCTCAGTTGGTTAAGTATCTGACTTAGGCTGAGGCCATGTACTCATGAGTTCTAGCCCCACGTCCAACTCTGTGCTGAAAGCTCAAAGCCTGGAGCCTGCTTCAGATTCTGTGTCTCCCTCTCTCTCTGCCCCTCCCCTGCTCACGATATATTTCTCTCTCTCTCAAAAATAAATAAACATTAAAATGTTTTAAAATATTAAAATATGTATATAGTTTAAAAGAAATGAAATTTTAGTGGTATTTAATTTATGAATTGACAATATTATAGGTATCAAATATATATGTACTGTGAGCAGAAATTTGAAACTTTTTTGATAGAGACATGCAGTCAAAAAATTTAGAGGCCACAGGCACCTGGGTGACTCAATTGGTTCAGCATCTGACTTCAGTTCAGGCCATGATCTCAAGGTTCTTGAGTTTGAGCCCCACATCGGACTCTGTGCAGACGGTGAAGAGACATTTTAAGACTGTCCCTTAACTTCTCTGATGGAAAGAAACAGAAACATGAGGAGAGTTTGGTGTTACAAGGACTAGATAAGGGAATGATTACAGAGTGCCCAGCATAAGGCAGTAAGGCATAGGGATTGACCGGAGAGCACTCACCTCACCCCAGGGGAACGAGCTACTTCTCAGCTCTACGTGGTTACTGCTATGTATATTCAGGGCATGTAAGAGAATCCAGAAATTTAACATTGATGTGAATGGTGATGAGTTTTGAAAGACAAAACAACACAACAAAACACTATGGTCCTGAGACAACTGCAGGCTGCCATTTTCCTCTGGGATAGTGGTCAGGAGCATGAAGTGGGGATTCAGGGAGAGAGGATGAAATATTCAGCAAACAACTCTATCACCTACCATTTGTTTGACATGGTTGGTTCAGTTCCTAATCAGGCTAAACGTGCTTCTCTTCTGTAAAATGGGAATAGCAGTAGAGTCTGCTTCATAGAGTTGCTGTGGGGGTTGAATGGGGAAATGCGTGCAAGCCTACTGTGTAGTAAATATTCTGTAAATCTCAGTTAATATAATAACAACTGACTTTTTATTATGTGCTGACCACGTTCAGTTATAACACCTGATTTAAATCTTTTCACAAACCTGTAAGAACAATCTTATCTGTGTTGCAAAAGAAAATAAGGAGGTTCAGAGTGAAATAAAAGATGCCCAAGGTCATGACTAGTCTACTGGGCATGAGTGCTGGGATTCCCACCCTGACCATCTTTCCTAGCCCACAGTTTCAGCTCTGCCTGCCAACCTATTCCATTCAGACACTGAGGCTCATCTGTAGAGTTGGCATATTCTGTCCTGGACAAACACTTGGCTGGTTCAGACCATGATTTCTTAGTTCTATTAAGAAAATAAAACCAAACCTATGTGTTTTTCTCTGAGGGTTTATGATCTGGAAACCCCACATAAAATGAAAAAATATATATATATCATTTTCCAAACTTTGTGTTATACTCCGCTTGAAACATTTACTAAGTCATGAAAGAAAATTAAACCAAGGATTCTGCAAAGAAGTAAACAGACCAGTGGTACCTGGGTGGCTCAGTCACTTAAGCGACTAACTTTTGGTTTTGGCTCAGGTCATGGTCATGCAAGATAATTCATGCTAAAAGTGTGATTAATGGGGTGGGGGGTGCCTGGGTGGCTCCGTTGGTTAAGCATCTGACTTCAGCTCAGGTCATGATCTCACGGTTCATGAGTTCAAGGCCCACGTCTGAGCCTACCTGGGATTCTCTCTCTCTCTCTCTCTCTGCCCTCCATGATTCAACCTCTCTCTATTTCTCTCAAAATAAATAAATAAACTTTAAAAATAAAAAAAAATGTGTGATTTATGGTGGGGTCCTTAGTTCACAATGGTCAGTTTACGACCTCTGGAGCACCTGGGGACCAACCTCAATAAAAACTTTGAATACCAAGGCTTGCGTAAGTGTCACTGGTTAGCAAGACCTCACCTACATTGCCATGGATTGTTGCTACAGGAATTAAGCACTGTCCATACAACTCCATTAAGAAAGGACAATGAGAGCTTGAGTCTGGTTTCTCCTAGATGCGCTTTACTTTTGCAGGTTTTAGTTATTTAATTTAATTCTTTCACTGTAATAAACTGTTACCATGAATACAATAGCTCTTCTGACTTGTGTGAGTAGTTCTATAGAATCATTAGAGCTGAGTGTGATCTTCAACACCCATGAACGTTGGGGCTCTTTACAGGAATGTTTGCCAATTCCAAAATGTCAAATGGAGAAAGATTATTGTACTCAAGTTAATAAAATATGTCAAGCTTTTACAGAATTCACTGTCTTTATTGTTTTTAACTTACTAGCAAGGTTTCAAAAAATTTTTTGGTGTTTTTGCAAATTTGAATCTCTGAAACAAGACCATTTCATCAGGAACTGGCAAGAAGCCTATCCATTTTCCTTAACCCACACAAATTCTCAGTTATATTTTCAACATATATTATTTGGAAAAATCATAAGAAAAAATAGTAGTGTGCATTCTAAAATGTATATGCAGGGTGCCTGGGTGACTCAGTCAGTGGAGCATCCAACTTCGGCTCAGGTCAAGATCTCATGGTTCATGGGTTCGAGCCCCACGTCAGGGTCTGTGCTGACCACTGAGGGCTTGGAGACTGCTTCACATTCTGTATTTCCCTCACTCTCTGCCCCACCCCTGCTCACACACACTCTCTCTCAAAAATAAATAAACATACATACATACATACATAAAATAAAATGTAGATGCATTTTCTGTACTGGCCAGCAGTGGCTGCTAAGATTTAAGCTTTTCAGAAAAAGTCAGGATGAAGCGAACCTGTCCTTTGAGTGGCCTTTATTTTCTTTTATTTAGCTCATAGAAAGCTCAAGACAGATTACTGAAAGCTATGTGCACATATTGCACTTTCTTGTCTTCAAGTAATATAATGTTCCAATGATACTTCTATAAAATAGAAAACCAAATTCAGGCCTAGCTAAGAAAAATCTTTATTCAAACGTAATATGTCAATGGGGGGAGGGAGACAATTGTAATAGGGAGAAAGCTCTGATGTATAAGTTTCTCACAAGGTAAACAGAAAGGGAGGAGTAGATTATGCTAGAAAGAACCAGCAGTGGGGTATTAGACACGGTTTTCCAGAGGAAACAGAACACTAGGATGTATAAAGTTATACAAGAGCAAACTGGAGAAGCAGGGAGGGCAGTTGGGTCGCAGTCTGAGTCAGAAGGCCTGAGAGTCAAGGGGCCCCTGGTGTAAGTCCTGGTCTGAGTCCAAAGCCCCACAATCAGGAGCACCTGTGTCCAAGGGCAGAGCATGGATGTTTGGGCTCAAACAAAGAGTGAAAGTCACCCTTGCTCTGCCTGTTTGTTCTGTTCAGGCCCTAAGGGATCAGATGATGCCCACATGCCTGGTGAGGACAGACTTCCTTATTCAGTCTCCTAATTCAAATACTACTCTCTTTCAGGGACGCTGTCCTAGAAATATCCAGAAACAGTGTTTTACTAGCTCTCCGGGCACCCATCCCTGAGCTTTGTCAAGTTGACACATCCAAGTAACGATGACAAGTGACAAAGCAGGATAAACGCAGGTGGCATGATCTGACTACAGGTAAGACACTATTTTACCTCCTGGTCAGCCAATTCTCAGGAAAGACTTCTTGCTGGCTCAAGCTGAGAGTGGGTCAAAGTTTAGGGGCCTAGGGGAAGGAGGGACATGTCAAGTCTGATCCACAAGTATTTTCCTTTAAGTGACCTTTGGAGACCAAACAGTTCAGCTAATCACATGTCTGTTCTTGTCACAGAATCTTCCTCAAGTCATACTGGGTAGGAGGTTTCTTTATAATAAGCCATATTACAGACATAAAGATGGTGTATGTGGCGGCGGGTGGGAGCGGGGGAGTATTTCTTAATCCTCACTGTATTCCAACACTATGGAGCTCAGGTCGAATGCAGCATTGTCAGACCAAACAATTAACCACAGCAACAAAGTCATTCAGCTCATGTGGTGCTGCCTGACATCGGCAGTAAAGTCAGTGGACATAATGGGAGCACTGAATTCATTGAAGGGGAAAGGCCAGATATAGAAAAATGGTGCTAATAACGCTTTAGCCTAAAGGAATAACTTCAAAGACATTTTAGTATTAAGGCATTTCAGGAGTGGAAATGTCCTGTTAAAATAAAGAGAAAATAAGCTTTATGCTTTACTGATGCAGCAGGAAAAGCTGAGCTACTAGTGGATAATCACGCAGAGAGGGTTGCAACAGAAAGCGAAGGGACCCATTGCCTGAGTCTCCCCCACTTAGTTCAAAGGATCGGCTTAGAATGAGAAACTGCTAAACTTTACACTGTTTTCTTACATTTATTTATATTTGCAAATCAAAGGCTATAGTAAGGTGAATTTTAGTAATGCTAATAGTGAATAAATCTTTAGAATTTGGAGAAAATCATATATCATATATCTACCTAATCATTCAAATCCTTTATATGAACAATAAAGATCTGTGAGCATGTGCTCTGAGCCAGGCCCCAGTCTAGGGGTGGGGTTTTAGTGTGAAGAAAGGCAAAGCTCTAACTTTGTGATATTTCCTTTCCAGGGGAGAAGAAAGGAAAAAAAAAGAAGTCAGTAGAGAATCATATTCTTACAGCTATTAGTTGTTATAGATCATTGAATTGTGCCCCTTTCCCCCAAATCCATAGGATTCATACTGGGAATCCTAACCTCCAGTACCTCTGAGTGTGACTGATTCTGGAGATAGAGTCTTTAAGAGGTAATTAAGTTAAAATGGGGTCATTAGGGTAGGGTAGGTCCTAGTCCAGTAGGACCAGTATCTTTTTTAAAAAAATTATTTATTTATTTATTTATTTATTTATTTTTACAAATAGTTTATTGTCANTACTATGTCAAACAAAAATGGTGAGAGTGGACATCCCTGCCGTGTTCCTGATCTCAGGGGAAAAGCTCTCAGTTTTTCCCCGTTGAGGATGATGTTAGCTGAAAGTTTCTCATAGATAGCTTTTATGAAGTTTAAGTAGGTTCCTTCCATCCCGATTTTCTCTAGAGTCTTTATTAAGAAGGGATGCTGTATTTTGTCAAATGCTTTTTCTGCATCTATCGACAGGATCATATGGTTTTTATCTTTTCTTTTATTGATGTGATGTATCACATTGATTTATTTGCGAATGTTGAACCAGCCCTNTAAAACAAGTCCGGGAGTTTTCCTTCGATTTCTGTTTTTTGGAATAGCTTGAGAAGAATTGGTATTAGTTCTGTTTTAAACGTCTGGTAGAATTCCCCGGGGAAGCCATCGGGTCCAGGAATCTTATTTGTTGGGAGATTTTTGATCAACGATTCGATTTCCTCACCAGTTATGGGTCTGTTCAGATTTTCTATTTCTTACCATGTGAATTTTGGTAGTGAGTGTGTGTTTAGGAATTTGTCCATTTCTTCTACGTTGTCCAATTTGTTGGCATATAATTTTCCATAGTATTCCCTGATAAGTGCTTGTATTTCTGAGGGGTAGGTGGTAAGAAGTCCTTTTTCATTCTGATTTTGTCTATTTGGGTGCTCTCTCTTTTCTTTTTGATAAGTCTGGCTAGATGTTTGTCAATTTTGTTTATTTTGACAAAAATCCAACTCTTGGTTTCATTGATCCGTTCAATTGTTTCTTTGGTGTCTATGTTGTTTATTTCTGCTCTGATTTTTACTATTTCTCTTCTTCTACTGGAATTAGGGCGTCCTTGTTGCTCTGCTTCTAGTTCCTTTAGGTGAGCTGTTAGATTTTGGACTTGTGCTTTTTCTAATTTCTTGAAATAGGCCTGGAGTGCAATGAACTTTCTTAGGACTGTCTTTTCCGCATCGCATAGATTTTGGATTGTTGTGTTTTCCTTTTCATTTGTTTCCATATNCAGACATTTATGATAGTTACTTCTTCCTGATGGATGGACCCTGCAATTATTATCTAGTGCCCTTCTTCATCTCTTGCTATTGTCTTTAATTTAAAGTCTAGTTTGTCTGATATAAGTATAGCTACTCTGGCTTTCTTTTGATTTCCCGTAGCATGATATATATTTCTCCATCCCCTTACTTTTAATCTGAAGGTATCTTCCAGTCTAAAATGAGTTTCTTATAGATAGCATATANACAGAGTAATTCAACTAACATGCAAACCGAGAACAAAAACGAAAAAGTTAAGAGAAAAGACGGAGAAGGGAGGGCAAATAATAGAGAGTATAAAATACATAAAAGGGTCAAAAAGGAGAAAAGAAAAGAAAAGGAAAGGAAAAGAGAAGAAAACCGATGGACAAAGAACGATTTAAAGCATATAACCGGATTTCCCAGCTACAGTTAAATAGCCATGTGTATGCAGTGCTGCTTGAAGAGCATAGAGATAGAGAAAGAGAGAGAAGACAGGGCGGGGATGAGTCAAAATTGGAAATAGAATGAACAGGCAGAAGGGATAAGAAGCTTTTTTCAAAGAGCTAAAGGATGGACTATGGTTGGATAGGTGAGAGAAGGACGCTGGTATTATCCAGAGAAACTATATAGTCTAATTACTACTGAGAGAAAGAGATGAAAATGTCGGTAGGTATAGAATTTACATCTACAGAATGGACTAAATGAGATTGTTTAAGCAAGCCAGTGACCAGAGTTAATCAGGTCAGTGTTCTGGGGAAAAAAGAAAGAAAAGAAAGAAAAATAAAAAGAAGAAACAAAAAAAGAAAAAAGAAAAAAGAAAAAAAGGGAGGAGGGCAGCTCTCAAGCAGGGATGGGCATGGCGTGATCCAATGCCTCAGGTGGGATTTCTGCCTTGATGGTTGTGGGGAGAAGAGTGGCGGTGCTCCAGTCCCTTCTTGAACCAAGCTTTGCACCTCGCTTCTTTGGGCGTGTAAACTGCCCATACCGGGGGCGCAGCCAAAGTTGGTTGCGCTCTTCAACCCAGGCCAGTCCCAGTCTCCAAATCCCAGTCCGCGCGCCCCGCTGAAATTGCCTTAGACACAACTTCCCAGGCAATCCCCTCGGGGTAATTCCAGGCCTCCCGCCTCGCTCTGGGGGTGGAGTCAGAATTGCTGCTTCCTTCTCTGGGTCCAGGTGGTGAGCATGGGCGGGGGCTTGCCTGCCGGGTGCGTGGAGCCCGCTGGAGTGAGGAAAACCAGGTCCCTCTATGTCTCGTCACCTGAAACACTAACTCGCAAGCAAATCTCCCAGTTTTTAGCTCTTTGCCTTCCCTCTAGAGTTCCATCCAGACAGGAGCGCGGGCACCTGGTGCCCGTGCGCGGCTCTTTCAGGGGGCCAAGCCAGCCAGGAGGACAATGGCGGCAGGCGCGCCACTTCTCTAGAAGTCCAGCCAGCCAGGAGCAAGCACAAAGAAGCAGTCTGCGAGCTCAGCCCCTCTGGGACCAGTTGGTGCGAGGGGACCTGGTGTGCAGGTATTTGGCACACAGGGTCTTTCTATGCCCTGAGCGGAGGTTTTTCCCTTAGCGGAGGTTTATCTGTTTCAAACTGTCTCTTTTTCCCCTCTCACTTCCCGCAGAGGGGGACCGCCTCCGACCCTGGAGTCTCCGATCCCGGCCCGATTTTATCTTCCTCAGTTCGCACTCATGTTAGAAGGCTTTCTCAGTGGATTCTGCGTCCTTTTTCTCCCAGTCTCTCAGGTTTCGTAAGGTTTCCGATGGCTTCAGATCTTTTCCGTGTGAGGTATGGGCACGAGTTAGGGCCTACACTTTTTTATTTGAGGGGCAGTGAGCAAGGGGCAGAGGCAGATGGAGAGAGAGAGAGAGAGAGCAGGACCAGTATCTTTTAAAGAGGAAAGCTGAACACAAAAATGGAGATACAATAAGTTGGAGATGACCATCTATGGTCAAGGAAAGAGGCCTCAGAAGAAATGGTCTTAGAATTCTTAGCCCCCAGAAGTGTGAGAAAATAAGCTTCTGTGGTTTAAGTCACTCAGTCCGTGAGGCACTTTGTTAGGGAAGTGCTAGCAAACAGTAGTGATAAGTGTTATGTGGAAAGAAAACCATGATGTGATAGAACGTGACTGATGGCAAGAAGTTTGGCAGGGAAGTGGTGGGGCTTGGTCTGAAAAGTCAGCGGAGGCCTGTGTGAAGCGATGACATTGCAAAATGAACAAATCACACCAGATGGAGTACAGTCACATTGCTGGGAAGTAAAACTGATCTGTAAAGCCCCAAAGAGCACAGATAAAGTCAATATGGCTGAAGGAGGAGAGAGTGGTCTGAGATGATCTTGGAGAGGTCAAACTTAAACTGGGGATCACTCAGATATCAGGAGGATCTGCTGAGGCCTACAGATCATGGTTCTGCTTCCTTGTCACTTTCGGAATCCCTACAAATAAATCGGGGCTGTCAAAGCTAGGAACCAGGTAAAAAACGAACGGAGAGCTGAGGAGCTATACCTTACTTTCAGAGTGTAAATGGCTAGTTAAAAAAAAAAAAGAAAAGAAAACACACTGAGACTTGGACACACTTCATCACCCAAAGAGTGTATTCTATTGTCTATCTCAAGTTGATTACCTTTGAAAGATACAGAAAATAGAGTCCTATATGGAAAAAGCACAGAATAAAAATTGATTCAGGGAAGTATAGGAACAGAGTCATATAAACACTAAATGAGGTAATTTGTGCTCAAAGGCATGTTTCCAAAATTGTGTTTATGATCTCAAATAACCTAAGGGAATTCATGGTTAAAAGAAGGAAAAGAAAACTATCACATAAAAATGCCTTCCTATCACCTCAACTCCCACATACACAAGACTAAATATACTTTGAAAACACAGTCCACCTGCACGTCAGGGAAAATGTTCAACGTTAAACAATTATTTCTCAGGGCAGGCAGCTCAAACCCCATAGGATTATCAGAAGAAATGAAATTGATACTGAAATTATATATAAACTTTATCGAGGATGGAAAATACTTGAAAGATTTCTCTTTTCCCTCATTTGTCTCTGAAACTCATGAATATCGCCAATCAAGCTTGACCCTCTCAGAGTCTGCTGCAGGTATCTGAATGGGAACAATGCAATGGTGATTCTAAAAGGGGGGGGGAGCTATTGTTTGAACTATTTGAATATTTTTCTCTTTATCATCTCCAGCTGTGTGATAAGAGTAGAGCCAGCCTAAGGCCTCTGTCAACCTAAATGGGGTTGAACACAAGGTTAACAACTTGTTACAGCAAGGACCTACAGAGAAAAAAAGAAAGAGAATCCATTTCTCTCTGCTCTAAGACAATAGTTTTGTTATACGAAAAATAAATGCTCTGAATTGCTTTATCCGTCATTCTGGAATTGGGATGCGGGCTTGGTGGCCCTGATACAGAAGATTTATTGGATGATGTTGGTCAACAGCAAGCAGAAGATGATAAGACTTCAGTTCTAATAGAAGCAGATACTCAGACACATGCCTGCTATCCTTCCTCATGGCCAAAATCAAAGAAAGGAGAGTTAGAAAGTTTGAAAACATGAGGATTCTAAAGTTGACTGTCATGTAAACTACATCCAAGCAAATCTAGAAACAGCCATATCAGAAGCAATGAGGCAAAGACTGAGCCTCCTTTAGTACCCACGTGGCATGGTATAACTAAACCTAGAGGTGTCCATGTGCCCCATGGGCCCACAGAAGATGGCTGAGTTAACACTTGGCCTTCCCCTAGCAGCCTGCTATAGCAAAGCAGAGGGAGATCCCAAGGCAACAATTCAGAGTCTAACGACCAGGTTAGAGAGTTTTTCCTGCCACATGCAGCCAAGGTTAGCTGGGAAAAACATGGGAAATGCCTTGACACAACATAGAAACTGACTAGCTGTGGGGCATTTGGGTAGCTCAGTGGATTGGGTTTCTGACTCTTGGTTTCAGCTCAGACCATGATCTCACGGTTTGTGAGTTTGAGCCCCATGTCAGGCTCTGCAGTGCTAGTGAGGAACCTGCTTGGATTCTCTCTTTCCCCCCTCCCTGCCCCTCCCCTGCTCACTCCCTCTCTCTCTATCTCCCAAAATGATAAACTTAAAAATATTTTTTTCATTTTTTTAAAAAGAAAGAGAATAGCTGTAATGAGTAAGGTAGTTATCACACCTGTTATATTCGTCAGATAGAAGCAAGATTTCAGAAGGGCCTTTCTGCCCTTCATCACCAAGAGGACACATGTCATTCCCTTTCCCTTATGACCAAATGCCAGCTTGAAAAGAAATGGGGAGGCAGGTAGAATTCTAAGACTGAGCATTTATCTCAAAGTTTCTTTCATTATTACATTAGATTAAATTACTAGTTTGCAGTCAAATCTCTGGCTACCATTTCCATATATGTATTAGCCAGTAAGATATTTATGATGGAAATTCAAAAGATTATTTTTTTTTATTTTAAAAGAGGCTGTATCCTCTTTGTCCTTCTCAACATAAGTAAATATGCGAATCCACTGTTTACCACTGAGATCCTAAAGTTTGTGGGCCAAGTCTTTTCCTTGGATGGTGTTACCATGAGTGTTAAAAACATGTGGTTTGGGGCACCTGGGTGGTTCAGCCTGTTAAGCGTCCAACTTCAGCCCAGGTCACGATCTCAGAGCTCGTGAGTTCCTGAGTTCCAGCCCCACATTGGGCTCTCCACTGTCAGTGCAGAGCCCCCTTCTGATCCTCTGTCTCCTCTCTCTTTGCCCCTCCCCAGTTCACATGAGCTCTCTTCTGTCTCTGTCTCTGTCTCTCTCTCTCTCAAAACTAAATATTTAAAATAAATTGTATCTCTGTAACTTCCTTTTTCTATGCTTATTTACCTGGCTCATCTCCAAAACCACTTCACATTGACGAATCCTATCCGGACGAGGTTTCTTCCGACAGATTATATCAGGTCTAGCATCTTAGAAGACACATTTTTTTTTCAGGTATTGTTTTCCTCCTGTCCATGGTGTTGATTAAATTTTAACTCTCTCAAAGACTAATCTACTTCCTTGATCTCACAGTTCTTCAGATGGGGTAGGAAGTGAGAAATATACTGCCAAATTTACAATAAAATTTATCACATTAGGTTAGCTTTCAGTCAAATTAGACTTATTCACAGAAATATCATGCAAAGACTACTTTTGATAATAAACGTTAAGATACACAGAGACTGGCCAGGGTTCATCAAAGCTCTGTAAACAACCCTTTCTCTCTCCCTGCGATTCTGAATTTCTAAGTCTCCCGTTACTCTGTCTCTCTCTTGTTCAGTCTTTGTATCTCTCCCTCCCTTTTTCCTTCCTTCACAGACACACATAGTTTCTCATTATTTTTGTAATTGGAGTCTCTGTTTTTATCTTGTAGACATCAGAATCCTCCCATGGGTAGACAGGGTTCACTTCGACTTCCACTTTTATCTCTGGTTTCAAAAGAAGTTCTTCATGATGAGAAAAGACAACCGCATGCACTTTTATGTAAAGTCATGCACTCCTAAATTCTGAAAACAGCATAATTTAGTATTATGAAAGTGTAGGCTCTGTTCAGATATTTATTGTTCTTCTGAGCAATGCCAGTCTTACACAGCGGTTCACATTAGTCTTCCTAGTGGGCTAGTAATAGACCTTCCAAAAAGTAAGAACAAAACCTAAGTATGTCTTCATTTCTTCAAAGTAAAGGCAGTTTTTGAGGTTACACTGCAAATGCTTAGATGGATAAGGAAACTAAAAACGAGAGGCGACAAGCACAGGCGTGCCTGTGAAAGGTTTGCTTAGTATAGTCCATTTTAGAGATGGTCCTATAATTTCATTTATCATTGCAGGCACAGAGCTCATACATGCATATTTAACTATCATTAGTTTACTCATCAAGTTAATTAATCACAAAAATATCAGATTTGTTAGTTTTATTGACAATTAATAAAAAAGAAGCTTTATCCAGCAGCTTGCAAGAATGAATTACTTAAACCAAGCAGTACACAACGTCTTGATCATTCAGTCTCATGAAGCAGAAAGCCCAATAGACCAAGGTCCTTGGTTGTACCTCCATTTCTTCACATAACTTTGTTATCTTTGTCACAGACCACGTAACTGGTCAGCAATTTTCTCACCTGTCAGGTGGGCAACTTTGAGTCTGCAAGTCCCTCTTCAAGTCTGTAAACTTGTGGCTCGCTATGCCAAACTAATGAATAATGTGAAAAAGTATCTAAACAGGACTAGAGTTGTGTTGGAGAACAGAAGGCTGGAGGCACCATAAGAATGACCTTAAGGATAGGGACGGAGCAGCAAGGAACTGAAAGCAGTTCCCTTCCCAGGTTAGAAAGCCGCCGGTACTGCTCTTTCTTTCCAGAAGGACATCATAGGGATGCCAGGCCATGGATAAGAATGTTTTGTCTGGCGCCAGATGTACTCATGGGCTGGTATGGAATACACTGCGGGTGCATGACCTGGCAAGATGCCAAATACTATGTTGCATGTGCCTGCTTTTATCAGATAAGAAACAAAATGTAAGAGGCTGGAGCCGAGAGACCAGTGCTTTGGCTCCTGGAGAGTCGTAGCCCATTGCTTCTTAATTCTCTCGTCATCGCACCTTTGGGACTTGTCTCTCTCTGAGTTGGTTATAATGCAAAAGACAAAAAGAGAGCTTTCTTTTCTCATTTGGATTCTAAAATTGAAGCGATGTATTAAAAAAAAAAAATGTTTGTGTATGGGACCTGCATGGTGGGTGACACACACACTCTCTCTCTCTTTACATATGTGTATATATACATATATTTATACCTGTATATCCTAATTCTTTCTATATAGGGAGACTATATATAATATATTATATGTCCTAATTCTTAGAGCCTCTCACTGTTACCATAGTACCTTAGTTGAAAAAAAGGGCCTTTGCAGATGCGATTCAGTTAAAAATCTTGAGAGGAGGAGTATATCCTGGAGGATCTAGTGAGGCTCTAGATACAAATATGGAAATAAAGTGAGGCAGCGTTTGGAAAAGAAAAGCAGAGAAGACACAGAAACCAGGAGAAGGCAATGAGAAGAACACAGAGACTTGAGTGATGTGGCCTCAAGCCAAAGAAGGCAAGGAAGATGGAAGAAGTCAGAAAGGTTTTCTCCAATGGAGTGTCAAAGGGAGCGTGGCTCTGTCCACCCCTTGATTCAGGGTCCTGGCCTCCAGAATTGGCAGTCCCCAAGTTTCTGGTAATTTGTTACAGCATCCTTGGAAAACTACTCTAGGTAGGTACGCTGAGAACTATTTGTTGGCAGGATAGCAGTGACCTTCTTCTTGCTTGACCGTCCCCTTCTCTTGGAACAAGGTCCTACTCAGGGAGCCGGGCTGGGGTCCAAGCAGCTGCTAGTGCAGTTTTTGGTCCATGCTCACATTTCTCTCTCGAATTATCTCTTTATTTCTGAACCCTCCCTGTTCGGTCTCTGGTTTTATCCAAAATAGCAGCAGTTACTTAATATTTTTAAGGGCTTATCACTCAGTGATGTTTGAAGAGGTAAAAGGGGAACATTCCCCAGCTTTCAGAGAAAACGTTTAAAAAATGAGCTGCATGTTATTATATGTAATAATTCATACTATACAAATTGGGGAGAACAAAAAATCAGTACTTCTCATGTTTCTTAACAAAATTTTCTGATTGCTACTTCTGTAGGCTGTCAACTCCTAACTCTCTTAACCTCGTAACTCTCTGGCATGCTTTTGTCTTTCATTTTCTAACCCTTACCCTTGGCATGAATAACTGAACTACTTTTTCCTAAATAAGAAGATCTATAACTTATACTTTAAATTTTTTTAATGTTTATTTATTTTTGAGAAGGAGAGACAGAGCACAAGCAGGGGAGGGGCAGAGAGAGAGGGGGACACAGACTCTGAAGCAAACTCCATGCTCAGAGCTATTAGGACAGAGCCTGATGCAGGGCTTGAACTCAGGAACGGTGAGATCATGACCTGAGCAGAAGTCGGACCCTTAATGAACTGAGCCACCCAGGTGCCCCTATAACTTATATTCCTTCTCATGAATTGGTTCCTTTTATGTGTTGAATGTTGATAATGATTGTATTCATTATCTTCCTTCAGTAGCGGCCTAAACCTCATCAATCAATGTGCAGGCAAACACAAAACAAGATGTTAAGTTAGCTTTTCCCAGGAGGCTCCATGTAAAGTAATTATGTCTAAATAATCACACGGTGGTGAATCTAAGCAGAATAGTCCATCCAAACAAACAAACAAAAAAATGTAGATGGAAAAGTGCACAGAGACAGCTATTTCCAAGAAAGAGCTTGAGAACCACCTTGATTGCTCATTTCCGAGAAGCTGTTAGCCTCGAGTCATTCCATTAATAAACCCAGGAATACTTCTTGGGATAAATATCCCCACTCACCCCATTACCACCTCATTTTTCTAAGTGTGTTCAACATAGTATATGTCTTAAAAGGAATCTAAACTGACTTTCCTCCTAGAAATTGTTAAAAAACAAAACAAAACGCCTTTAGAACACATCAGATATGATATGTTTTTCAATTAGTTTGTTTGTATTTGGTTTGCGTCGGAAAGAAGGGAGCAATTTTCACCAATGGAATCTCATTAATCTCCAAGTTATCTGTCTGAGAGAGAAAAGCTACATAGCAGGCTATTTATTTTTTGTTCAGTGAATTCTTGGGTCATTCCCTTGCAGTTTAATGAACAGTTTCTCCAAATCCTGAGAGGAGTTGAAGTGTTTATTTCAGCAAATAATATGTTTGTAGAAGCACACCTCATTACAGAAATCTTTCCTGGGAAACTTCCCTGATGACATACTGTGGCCTCTTAGTCCACGGTGCAGAGAAGGTCATAATAAAGCACATTGATATTTTGCCCAGTGCTGCAGTTCTTCTTCACTAATAACAGAGTACTGGAACCCAGCAAAGCTTTTATGCTTCTAATTTAATAAATTGTAAAGCTATAAGTCAGGCAGAGAAGGACACATATCATGTGTTTTCACTCATATGTGGAACTTGAGAAACTTAACAGAAGACCATGGGGGAAGGGAAGGGGGGGAAAAGTTACAAACAGAGAAGGAGGCAAACCATAAGAGACTCTTAAACACATAGAACAAACTGAGGGTGGATAGGGGGGCACCAGGGAGAGCAAAATGGGTGATGGGCATTGAGGAGGACACTTCCGGGGATGAGCACTGGGTGTTATATGTAAGCAGTGAATCACGGGAATCTACCCCCAAAACCAAGAGCACACTGTATACTCTGTATGTTAGCTAACTTGACAGTAGATTATATTTTTAAAATTAAAAAGAATTTAAATTAAAAAGTAAATTTAAAGAACTATTAGTTTTATTTCCAGACACTTTCAAATTGATCTGTTACTCTTTACTGAAGCGTAATATACGTATTTCAAAAATACATAGCATGCCTAGGCTCTTTACCAAATGGCCCAGATTCATGAAACAGACCAAGACTGGCACCCAGATACCATCATGCTATCATGCCCCTTTTTCAATCACTACCTCTAAGCTCACCACTGTTCTGACTTCTATCAGTATAGATGGCTTTGTTGTATTTATACTTTATACAAATGTAATAATAGAGGGTACGCTGTGTTGTGTCTGGTTTCTTTCATTTAACATTATATTTATGACATTCTTTCATATCATCGTGCACTACTATAGATCACTCATTCACACTGTACGCAGTAGCATTCCACTGTGTGGCTATACCATGATTTATCCATTATACCATTAAGGAACACTTGGGTAGCTTTAGGTTAGGAACTATTACAAATAGTACTTAGATGAACATTCTTATATATCTTGTGGTGAGTTAAGTATGTATTTCTGTCGGATGTTTGCCAAGGAGTGAAATTGCTGGGTCATTATATGTAACACCTACCTCTCTCTCTCTCTCTCTCTTTCTTTCTTTTCTTTCTTTCTTTCTTATCTAACTATCTATTCAAATTTACTGACTAACACTAGTTTTATGAATTGGTTGTACCAATTTTCACTCCCAAATATTTAGGGTTCCAACTGTTTCCACCTACTTAGCAACACTTGGTATTTTTTGTATTTTTCAGCCATTCTGAGAGCTGTAATGGAATTGGGTTTAATTGGCATTTAAGTGATAACTCAGTTAAGACACCTTTCATATGTTAATTTGCCATATGCTGGTTGTTGTTGAAGTATTTCACCAATTTTTCTACTGGGTCACTCTCCTTTTTCTCTTCAGTCTCTAGTAGTTCTTTAAAAACCATGGCTATAAGTACTTTATAAATACATGTACTGTGAAGACTTCTCCCACTCCAAGGGTTGGTTGCCTTTTCAAACTCTCAAAGCTGTCTCTTGTTTTTTGAGCACTAAAAAAATTTTCTTTAAATGTTTATTTCTGAAAGAGAGAGAGAGAGAGAGAGAGAGAGAGAGAGAGAATGAATGGGGGAAGGCAGAGAGAAAAGGAGACACAGAATCCGTAGCAGGCTCCAGGCTCTGAGCTGTCAGCACAAAGCCCGATGTGCGGCTTGACCTTACCAACATGTGAGATCATGACCTGAGTCAAAGTTGCATGTTTAACTGACTGAGCTACCCATATGCCCCTGTTTGGTTTTTTTTTTTAAATTTATCTATTTTGAGAGAGAGAGTGAGGGTGTCCACACAAGTGAGGGAGGGGCAGAGAGAAGGAGAGAGAGAATAGCAAGTAGGCTCCACTGTCAGTGCAGAGCCCACCTAGGCGCTGGATCATAAACAGAGCTGTGAGATCATAACCTGAGCCAGAATCAAGAGTCAGACATTTAACTGACTGAGCCACCCAGGAACCCCAATTCTGTCTTTTGATGAATAAAAGTTCTTCAGTTTTACATTAGATTAGTTTATAAATTCTTGCTTCTATCATGGACACTTTTTTGGTGTGTCCACTTTAAGAACTCTTTGCCTACAAAGGATCATGAAGATGTTCTTTGGTGGTTAAAAAAACAAAACAAAACAAAACACCAGTGCTTTGTCCTTTGGACTTGAACTGCAAGCCATCTGGAGTGGATTTCTTGTGTACAGAATGATAGAGGAATAAAGATACTTTTTTTCCCATATGAATGCAATCCATCCAGCACTACTGATTGAAAATCATTCTTTTTTCTACTTTACTTTGAAAACATTTTTTTTTTCATGAAAATCAGCCAGGTATCAATCTAACTTCTTTGTTTTGAACTCATCCATAATCACAACTTGAAACCTTAATTTGGAAAATGTAAACCTACTGATATGCAATAATATATTTATTAAGTATTAAGTTTCAGAGTTAGAAACAGGATTTAAAAATGATTGGGAAGAAGTAATTCTTCTCCAACTACTTAACGTTTTATTTTTTTCATTTAAAATGTCACTTATCAAAAAAATAAAATATGTCATTGATCTATAAAATAATCATTATAGGGAGCATGGGTGGTTCAGTCAGTTAACTGTCTGACTTCAGCTCAGGTCATGATCTTGCCATTCCCAAATTCAAGCCACACATTGGGCTCTGTGCTGACAGCTCAGAGCCTGGGGCCTGCCCCTCTCTGCCTCTTCTCTGCCCATCATCTTCCTCTCTGTCTCTCAAAAATGAATAAACATTAATTAAAAAAAATAATCATTATTAACAACATTTTACTATCCACCTTGCCCTGGGGTACCGTCTGTCCTGAAAACACCCAAAAACAGACATGAGTCTCTGCCCCACAGAAGAGTATTTGAGGAAATTATGACTTCCTTAAGTAGACACAACTTTTCGCTTTCTGTCTTCAATCTATCCAGAATTCCATTTTATTCTTATTTCCAAATGTATTGATATTTCCTCTTTTTCAAAATGATCTTTGGCAATTTGCCTTAGTCTTGTCAGTGGAAATTTAATTAACATGTATGGGACATATATTAGGCAGTGTGGTAGTTTTCTCTTAAAATGATACTTCTTTATTTTTTATTTTTATTTTAGAGAGAGTGAGACAGTATGTGCATGAGCAGGAGAAAGGGGCAGAGGGAGAAAGACAGACAATCTTAAGCAAGCTCCACACTGTACATGGAGGGTTTAATCCCACAACCCCAGGAACATGACCTGAGCTGAAATCAAGAGTCAGACACTCTACCAACAGAAGCACTCAGGTGCCCTTAAAATCATATTTCTAATAGATAGATCCAAACAGTCTGCAAAGGAGATCATTGTCTTAGTTTTATAACTATAATAACTATTAATATTTTTAAGAGATGAGAGACATCTATGAGAATCTGATGAAAGTTTTAGTTTTTCTCTCCTGAAAATACACAAATACGCAAGATGATACATAACATTTCAAAGATTTCTAAGGTTACAGGTTGCAAATTTCACCAGGGAAACTCAAAAAGCAATTATTATTCTAAGAAGATGATCTTTCACAAGCATCTTTGATGGTTAATAGCACAATGGGTGTAACAAGCTGCTTTATTGAGGATAATTTTGCAGTTGCTCTTAGGGCTTAATAAATGATTCCAATGTAAAAGCATATTAAACTGAATATAATAGGTCTCAATTTTTTAAAAAATTCTAGATGCATTTAAGACACTTCATTTGGTACTAATAAGTTTATGAAAATCCTTTTAAAAAAAGAAGTGTCATCAAGAATAGACATTTTCTTCAGCTCTATAATGAAACCCTTAGTGGTTGCCCCTTTATCCTATCTCTACGCCGCTAGCTAAGAATGCCTTACACCAGTTGTTGTTTTGTTTTGTTTTGTTTCCCAAATACATAGAGTAACAAAATATAATTGCTTTGTGTAGTTATAAGAGAGCATAGTGGGGGTGAGCTGGGGGGCTGGGTCTTTCCTTTAAAGAATGAAAATGTATTTAATCAATTTGTGTTACAAAACATATCAATTTGTCATGACATTCAGGAATGCCACATGGAGCACTCTGCAGGGACATCTTTGGGCACCGACACATACAGAGCCTCGTACGTCTGAACACTAGACCAGAACACAAGGCCCAGTGGGTGGTATCACAGAGCCAGCTGTGTATTGCAATTAACTGCAACTTTGGCCCCTCATCCTCTACCTCGTCTCACCCCAAAACCTGCTGTTTTTATTTCTTCTTACTGCTCCACAGATGGTAACGCTGACATCTCTGACTTTTATCTAACAGAAACATTCTTTGCTTCATTAAAAGAAAAGCAAACTCCGGGATGTAATACCCTGCTTAGATGTGACACCAAAGAACCAGTGGATTGATCTCCATGAGCCGGTAGTTTGTGCCACACGTGCAAGTCGCCTTCATGGGTTAAGGTTTAAAAAAAATCAAAATTTATTTTTCAGTCTAGAAATTTGATAGTAGTAGCTCCAAAAACAATCTAGTCTCATTGAAAATCCTCATAATTTGTATGTTGTATTGAATAAGGCAATTGCTATTTCCTTAGTGACTCTGTCAGCAGAGAATCCTAGGTTCACTGGACGGAAGGATGTTGAGCTGATTTTTGGCACTGGCTGTTTGCAAGTAAGACGAGTAACTACTTTCGTTTTCAGCGAGCATACTCAGAAGGAAAGAAATGAGAGGTCATACAATTATTTGTAATATACTGCGTAAATTCAAATTACATCTTTGTTCTTATTTTACCCAACTTCCCACTGTCCATCTTTCCACTCACTCTCATTCACCCTCAATTCTCCTTACCCTTCTTTTAGATTTCAAACCCACCTGCACAAACCCCTTAAGATTAGAGCCAACTCTGATTATTTTGGTCTGTTCCTGAGACACTAAATATGGCTAGAACAAAACCACCCAGCCATTCTGACTTTAAATTAACAGTCATGAACACTGAGTAGGCTTTTAATATTGTCCTGCCATCTTAGTATTTTCCTCAGCCAATTCATACTGCCTCTCTTTGAGTGGATCGTCTATGTACAACCTTCTCCTAGATCCTTCATTTTCCAAAACCTCCTCCCTGTCAGCACATGATATTTTTAATATTTCAGTGAGAAAATATGAACAATTGGAAGAGAACTTCTGGATCTTTCCATTTCTAAAACGAACAACATACTACCAACCACACTCATACACTTGGTCCTCCCTTCCATCAGAGATTTAAAAATAAGTCTCCTTGGGGCACCTGAGTGGCTCAGCTGGTTAAGTGACCAACTCTAGATTTAGGATCGGCTCATGAGCTCACAGTTTTTGGGATTGAGCCCTGCGACAGGCCCTGACAGCATGGAGCCTGCTTGGAATTCTCTCACCCTTTTTCTCTGCCCCTCCCCCACTCAAACTCTGTCTCTGAAAAAATAAATAAACATTTTTAAAAATTAAAAACAAAATAAAGCCCATCACTCCAGCAATGCATCCAATCCTAGTATGTCTATTGAAGGATTTCACTTCTGCAATCGATCACACCTTCTTCTACAACATCACCTCTAACACTTGAAGGGATTATTTCCATCTTTATATGAACATATTGTAATATACTTTACCCCAAAAAATAGTGAACATTTTTGACTCTTTCTCCCTTATCAGCTTCTTCATTTCTCTTCCTTCTTATACAGCAAAATTCTTGTGAGAATGACTAACTGCTTGGTGCACTTCCTTTCCTCCTCTGGTCCTCATCTTTGCCACTTCACTAAAACCACTTTCAAAGATGCCTGCTGATCTCCATGTTGCCAAGTTCATGACTATTTGTCTGCTCCATCTTCCTCTACCTTTCAGAGCTTTTAGCTTACTTTACCTACTTAAATAGTTTTTTAAAATGACTTTCTAGATACCATACCCTCCTGATTTCCTCCGACCTTGCTAGCAGATACTTCATGGTCTCTTTGACTTCCGCCCAAGAACTTAGCTCTCAGCTTTTATCTCTCATCTCATCTCTGCACTTACTCCCTTTGTGATCACATCCGTTCCCATGGTTTTTAAATACAACCCTGCACTGATAAATTATTTATGTCTCTGGCCTCACCCTCTCCCCTGAGCTCTGTCCTTGTATATCCAACAGGTTAATTTGGTATCTACTCCTTGATGTCCAATAGGCATAAGAAACTTAACATCTAAAATTAAATTCCTTATTTCTCTTACAACCTTCTCCTCTCCAAATTTTCTCTATTTCAGTAAATGGTACCAATATTCACCCAGGTGCCCAGGTGAAAACTCCTGGAGTCATCTCTGACTTTTCTCTTCCTTGCTTACCAACATACAATGTGATAGCAAACCATGTCATCTTTTTCTTTAACATGTAGACAGAATTTGGGCACCTGGGTGGCTCAATCGGTTAAGCATCTGACTTCAGCTCAGATCATGATCTCAGCGTTAGCTCAGACTGTGATCTCAGCGTTCGTGGGTTCAAGCCCCACATAGGGCTCTGTGCTGACAGCTCAGAGCCGGGAGCTTGTTTTAGATTCTGTATCTTCCTCTCTCTCTGACCCTCCCCTGTGTGTGGTCTCTCTCTCAGAAATAAATAAAACATTAAAAAAAAGATATAGACAGAATTGAACTAATTTTGACTTTTCTACTAATACTGCCCCACCCCAAGTCCCTACTCATTTTCACATTTTCTTTTTTTTAATGTATATTTATTTTTGAGAGAGAGAAAGCGAGAGGGAGCATGAGAGCAGGTGGAAGAGAGGCACAGAGAATGGGGACAGACTATACAAAGAGAGCTCCATGCTGACAGCAGAGAGCCTGATATAGGGCTTGAACTTACCAGCTGTGAGATCATGACCTGAGCCAAAGTCCAACACTTGGCCATACCAGGGGTCCTGATTTTCACATTTTCAGCTACAGTAGACTTGTATTCTCTTCCAGCCAGTATATCACATAAAATCATAAATGATCACTGGAATTAAATAATCAATCCAAATAATTATTTAAAATTATGTAAGATTATTTCACCCCCAGGCAAAAGTTTTCTACAGCTTCCCTTCAAACTCTTAACCCCGATCTACAAAATTGGACCTGGTCTAGTCCCTGGATGCCTCTCTGACCTACGATCTGATAACTCTTTTCCATGCTCACCATACTCTAATCACTGTTTCTTCCAAGAACTCAACAAGCACTTTCCAGCAGGGCCTTTGCATTTACTATCCCCTCTGCCTGGAATGTTCTTCCAGACACACACATGGATTCACCCCTTCAGTTCTTTTAGCTCTTGCCCCTCCCCAGAGAACTGATCATTTCTGCCCTTTGTAAAATCACAGAACTTTTATCCTTTCTCGTCTTTATCCATTGTACTTCTTTCATGTCACTTACTACTACCTGCCAGTGTTTCATATCATTATTTTATCCATATTTACAATATAAGCTTTATAAGGGTAGGCATTATGCTAGTTCCATTTATTGTTATGGCTTCAAGGTCTATAACGGTGCTCCATTCAATTCAAAGTAGGTGATCAGCATTTGTTAAATGCACAAATGCTTCCTGAACCTTAACATGATGAATTTGCTAATTTTTATTCAGAATCAAGATTCCCTATACAATCAGAAACAGTGTAGTCAATCAATAATGTCATTTCTTTGGCAAGTCAAGCAAATATTAAAGGAGAATTAAAAGAAAAGGGAGTTAACCATATTGGTGAAATTGAATTCCTTTCCATTAAAGAAAGTGCATGCTGAAATAGCAGGTGACTTCGAAAGCAATTGTTGTCATTCTGGAACCATTTTCTAGAAATAAAAGAAATTCCTTTCCCTAAAGCTACTACACAGTCAGAAACTATTTCCAAATTCAGAACCGCATTACCAAAACTTACATAACCATTATTTTTCTAAATAAATTTAACTTGATCTCTGCTAAGAGCTCATTACTTAAATAAAGTAGGAAAACATCACTTCCTCAATGAACTGTTCATGCACAACTGGAGGGACATGGTCAGCACCAAAACATAGCCTATAAGGATCTGTTTAGTATAATGTGGGGACCAATGGGATAACATTACCAGGAGTGAGTCTAACTTTTCCTGAAATTTTTCATAATGTTCTCGGTTATTACCTTGTAATAATAAGCTACTAATGGTTTCTAATTGTGAGCCATTCCAACTCATTCATGTAATAATAACACTTATTATGCAATGCAACTTGGAGTTCTTCCATTATGTAAGAATCTCAACTATTCTGTTCTAGCCTTCAAATAAACAGAAATCAAAAGAAAGACAAATTAATGTTAAATGTGAATTGATATTATGATTCGCATTGGTGTTCCTTCCTAAACCATTGCTATCTAGGGATGCAAAGCTATAGTCCCTCATGTACTTTTAAGCAGTAATGCTACCAGTCATGTATAACAATGAACTTATATTTGGCGTTAACTTAGAATCCCTAGAAATACATTTCTGAGGGTCAGACTATATGTCCTGTGTCATGTAAGACTGTTACCTCAAAATTAAATTAAGTTTCTTTGCAAATTTGTACTTCTATTTTTAGCTATTAAGGAGTATGGCTTCAATAAAAACGAAGACTCTCAGTTTGGCTTAGTGCTGGGAAAATAGTTAGGAAAATGAAACTGGAACTATGATTTGGTATACAGATGGATGAACTCTGTTCTCTTAAATGACAGTACTTATCGGGGCGTCTGGGAGGCTCAGTTGATTTAACCTCCAACTCTTGTTTTCAGCTCAGGTGGTAGCCTCACAGTTTGTGGGGTTGGGCCCCATGTCAGGCTTTGTGTTGACACCATGGAGCCTGCTTGGGATTCTCTCTCTTTCTCTCTGGCCCTCCCCTGCTTGCTCTCTCTCTCTTTTAAAATAAAATAAAATAAAAGTCTGAAGGAATATTTCCCTATGTGTGTTCTATGGACTTAGTTATGAAAGAAAAAAAAACTGAAAGTGTTGGGCAGAAAATCTTCAATATAGGAGCAAGTCAAAAAGGGTACTGCATTGGAGAAGGAAAGATGTAAAGCTGTCAGAGGTGAAATGGTAAAGAGCAATGTGTTCTTTTCAGTAGTTGCTGTGGGGTGTGTGATATATACTCCCTTGTCCACCTCCTGTTTGAATTTTTTTTAACTTTTATTTATTTATTTATTTTGAGAGGGACAAAATACAAGAGAGGGAGAGGCAGACAGAGAGGGAGAGAGAGAACCCCAAGCACATGCCTTGAGCATGGAGCCCAACACAGTGTTCCATCTCAGGAACGGTGTGATCATGACCTGAGATGATGTCAAGAGTCAGATGCTTAATCAACTGAGCCACCCAGGGGGCCCCTCCTTTGTGAAATTTTTATTAGAAGATACCTTGCCACTAACAGTGACACCTGCATGGGTTCATTCCTTTGGGAACCTGGAAAGACATGACTGCAGTATGAACAGAAAAACAACTGATGAATGCAAAGATGGAAAAGGAGGAAGGGCTGATGTCTGAATTGGGCACTCTTTTTGATTCACCCCTACTTCCAGAATTCAGAAAGTTAGTATCTGCTTTCACCAAAAGGCTATTGCTCCACCACAAAATAACCTTGGAACACTTTGAATATCAGGTTAACAAAATTCATTTATAAAACTGAACTTAACAATCGACTTCACTTCTGGAGGAATTATGCCCAGATGGTACTTGTGTAATTTATCCAAGATTTAAAACAGATGTATTTGAAAAATATTGCATAATATGTTCATTAGCGATTTATATGTATCATGAATTCTCAGCCACATTTCACCCCATGAGGATAACAAATTGATTTTAGGCCAGGAGCCCCCTTGAAATACCGAAGGATGCACACTTCCCTTCTACACCGTTCACTTGAATCAAGATTTCAACCCTCAGATAAAATCATGTCAAGCAGCTTCCCCCGGGGATGATTTTGTGACTCAGTAGGTCATGTGCGCTCTTACCCGACCATTCAAGTTGCTTCCTCCACAGCATAATAAAGTTAAATGGACAAGTCGTGTGACTCACAAGAGAAGGTATCCACTGTTCTTCCAGTAACTAGATGTCCCCAATCTACCTTTATTCAAATCAGTCACAATACTCAGTTAACTACCCAAACCCAAATCACCTGCCTAATATAAGAAGGCTTTTCATAAGCGGCAAAATTCATGCAGAGGCTGGTGGAAAACCTGTACAGAAGCGTAATAATCTCTCAATCCATTTCTTATGAAAATAAGATTCATCAGGCCTAAGTAGCAGCTATTGAGAATGAAACAAGATATATAGAAATAAGGGGAGTCCAAAGGGCTGTCTATAATAAGAAAGATTCATACAACCCACATGCAACAGTGTTCGGAGAGGTATTTATTTCGGGAGAGGGAGAAAGAAATGGAGAGCCAATATGAATATACAGTAACAGACATTTGGACAGTGTATCCGATAGAGAAAGAGTTTAGGATTGTGAAGAACAGAGAAGTACAGAAGCCATATGGAGGGGCAAATGTAACTGACTAACCAGGAAGGGGGAGTTTAAGAGGTATCACCATCTGGTTACACTGATAGAGATGATCATTCTTCCGATGCTACATTAACTTGTTTAACTTCTACATTTTAAAAAAAACCCTCTTTTTGGGGTGCATGGGTGGCTCAGCTAGTTGAGTGTCTGACTCTTGATTTCACCTCAGGTCATGATCCTAGGATCATGGGATGGAGCCCCAAGTAGGACTCTGTGTTCAATCCTCTGCCCTTCCTCCACTCATTCTCAACCTCTCCATCTCCCTCTCCCTCTCTCTCTCAATAAATAAATAAACTTAAAAGTATGTAAAAGATAAAAAACATTTTAATTCTTAATTGGCATCATGTTTGCTGCGAAAAATGTTCCATGATTCACAGTGATAGCTCTCTCTTCTGTTTCTCTTTCTTTCAAAATTATTCCAAATGATAACTAAAGAAAATCAAAGTATTTTGTCAACAAAGATTACTTTTGTCGATAATTTAAATCAGAATTTCTTAGCTTATAATACCTAAAAATACAAAAACAGGGGCACCTGGGTAGCTCAGTTGGTTATGCATCCGACTTGGACTCAGGTCATGATCTCACGATTTGTGAGCCCCGCCTTAGGCTCTGTGCTCACAGCTCAGAGCCTAGAGCCTGCTTCCCATTCGGTGTCTCCCTTTTTCTCAGTCCCTCCTCTGCTCACACTCTGTCTCTCTCTCTCTCAAAAATAAATAACATTAAAAATTTTTAAAAATACGAAAACAACGTGCCCACACACAAAACCATGTCATCTTTACCACCTGTAATCAATCTGCTTCCACATTTTATATGGGAGAAAACTCCTATTAGGAGTATGACATTTATTATGATAAATGGCCATGTTTCATGGGAACCAGAGTTCACATCTACTACAGGGAGGTGCAAGCAAGAAGCATGACCAAAGTTATAGGTAAATAATGTATTTATCCTCCTACAATAGTAAAGGAAATTCTTCAGGGGTTCCCATACATTATCTTAAGGTCAACTTCTGTTCTCATATTTAACTTGTGCCAATATAAAAATTTTTTAAAGACCAGCAATATTTCCCCAGGTGTGTTCTGTAGAAATTTTATTTTGTGATGTTAATAAATGTTCTAGAGATAAATGGATCTTGCTGAACTAAGTTTGAAAGCACTAGATGAACAGATTTTTTTTTTTAACTTCAGATCTTCTCAGAATATTTGGCTGCTCAACCATTTTGTGAATTTAAAAAGCAATACACTGTGCAGAGGTTCACTTCTTATTTGATCAGGAAACCACTGTGTTGAGTGTCTATTCAGGGATATTAGTGTTGTGCAGAACACACATGGTAAATGCTATTATTCTATTTATTTATGAGACAGATAAATATCTAACAGGTAAAATTACAATGGCAAACATACATACTTTTTATTCCTAGGATGTGGGTTAGAGATCATAAAACAGAGTAGCTCTATTCTTTGAATCATACCACATAACAAGAGATCTTTGGTCTACATGTGTAGAAACAGAGTTATTCTTTGCAAGGTGATGGAAACCAATTAATGGCAGATCCTTTCAACGAAGGCTTAACTTTTTCCCTACAGTTTCTATAAACCAATATGAAAAAGGTTCATGGGCCCTGTAATCTCCATCTTTGTAAAAAGGGAAAGCCAAAACAGAAGAAGTAGGATTTTAGCTAATAAGATTGTGTTTTGGATCATGTTATCTAGAGTGAAGGATTATTTGGAAAAATGCAATACAACAGTTTAGTGATCACTGTAAAATTATTCAAATCATAAAATGAGAGTCAGACATTAAATAAGTCAGTTGCCACCTTTCATATATAAAAAATTAGTGAACATTCAAAGTGTACCGTAAGTTATTTATAAGGTTTGTTTTCACACTGAGAGGAAACTGTTGAAGTATGTATTTCCCTAGATAATACTTTGAAATACAGGCTAAAAATATATTATTCAGACAAGCGCAATGTATCTTGGTAAATTAAGCTTCCACTTACATCACTTAGTAGCATGTGACCTTGGATAAAGTATTTAACTTCATGTGCCTCAGAGCCCTCATAAGTAAAAAGTGAAAAATAACAATCATACAGACACACACACATACACACAGTTATTGCAAGGATTATAGAAGACACACACATACAGCTATTGCAAGGATTAAAGAAGGTAATACACATAAAGTCTTTAAGACAATTCTTGGCACGGAGTAAATTTTAAAACTGCTTTAGACGTGATAGTCATCATCATTATTGCACAAAGTCCTACACTAGTCAGCGGAGATGAATCCACAAGAGCGAGAGAGACAAGTTCTCTGCCCTCAGGAAGTTAACAGTACCCTGGGAGCGAGATATAAATAAATCAAAGAGACAAATGCAAATATAAATGCAGTAATGAAAACAATGCACTGCTATCACATTTTAGTAGGAGGTCTCACTGTATCAAGGTTGGTTAAAGAGAACTGATATTTTAAAAATATCAACCATGCATAGACTCCTGGAAAGTACATTCCAGGTAGAAGAACAGGGCATGGAAATGCCTTGAAATAGGAAAACATACAGAGAGCCTTTAGATGTTGCACTCCAACACAACACCCTGCTTATCTCTGAGGACACTGACAGCATCACACTCTACATCCCGACTGCAGGCTAGAACAGGACTTTGTCTCACAATGCTATTGATGGGGCAGCTGGAAGGCCCTTTGGCAAAGACACCAAGTAAAGCTTCGAAACACCACCACGTCCTGCCTCTTCTCTGATTGCTCGATCCCTGCAGCCACTGCACCTTCCTATTCTCTGCCAACTGCATCTCTCTGGGTTTGTCCACCACATCTATTCCTTTATCTTTTCCACTTTTAAATTTCTCTCCATAGCGACATAGGTAAGAAAATGAGAACCTGCCGAGGCAGCACAATTGAGATAGAGTATAGATTGAAGAAAATACTGGGGCACCTGGGTGGCTCAGTTGGTTAAGTGTCTGACTTCAGCTGAGATCATGATCTCATGGTTCGTGGGTTCCAACCCCACATCGGGTTCTAAGCTGACAGCTCATAGCTTGCACCCTGCTTCATTTTCTGTCTCCCTCTCTTTCTGCTCCCCCCACACACCCACTGCTTGCACTCTCTCTCTCTCCCTCTCTCTGTATCTCTCTCAAAAATAAACATTAAAATGTTTTTAAATAATAAGAAAATCTAAGAAAATATTTAGGAGGTGAGATATACAGGAATGAGAGACTACTGGGTAACAGGCTGAGAACAGTAACATAAGTTAAACACATAAAAAATATAGAGAAGAATGTTTCATGACACATATATTAATGCAGTTTTTGATATTTAGAAAGCTTAGTGCTTGTGGTGTAACTACAGAGACGAGCTGAGAAAGGCAGTTAAGAACGTCAATCGGGCTCAGTTGGTTGAGCGTCCAATTCTTGATTTCAGCTCATATCATGTTCTCATCGTTCGTTGGTTGGAGCCCTGTGTCGGAGATTGCACTGTCAGTGCTTGAGATTCTCTCTCTCCCTCTCTCTCTGCCCCTCCCCTGTTCACTCTCTTCCTTTCTCCCTCCAAAGAAAATAAACTAAAAAAAAAAAGGAATGTCAATCTAAGAAGTTGGGAGTCATGAACATTTAGAGAGTGTACATTGGGCCATGTATGTGGATTGTGTTTCCCAGAAAAATTAAAGCACACACAGCTGGGGGTTGAGTATGGGAGGCTAAAAACACCAACACTTAGAATTACTATGATTTTGTTATTAAAAGTCAAAGTTTTGTGTATTGCCAATGCAGGGATCTCTGAAAAAGAAGGAAAAAATGAAGTTGATTTAGGGTGGATACCATGATTATTTTTTGCTCTGTGTAATAGCATAACTACTAATGATCTGCAGTACACTTTTTTTTAAGTTTATTTATTTTGAGAGAGAGTGGGTTGGGGGAACACACACACACACACACACACACACACACACACACACACACACACACACNGTGAGAGAGAGAGGCGCGCGCGCACACACACACACACACACACACACACACACACACACACACACAGAATCCCAGCCAGGCTTGGCACTGTCAGTGCAGAGCCCGATGCTGGGCTCAAACTCACAAACCATGAGATCATGACCTGAGCTGAAACCAAGAGTTGGATGCTTAACTAACTTAGCTACCCAGGTGCCCTGGATTTTCAGTAAACTTCAAAATAAACTAATATCTGAGCTGCTGTCACAGGACAGTAAAACATATTCTTAGGCAAGGCAAATGAAAGTTCCCACTGCTTGTCAGCCAAAGCCAGTCACCAAAGCAGGACATAGACCAAACTGCATTATATCATCAAGTGTTCAGTGCTGCTTTTTGCCAAGAGCTATCTTTTCAACTCTTGCTTCTGACAGGGAACACTCTCTAGCAAAGGCTGTCAAAATTCACGACTGTAAAAGCTGAACATTCTGAGGGACCCTGGTGCTTCTGGGCTTGGTTCTCTCCACATGGGAACTTCTCTCTCCATTCTTCCCTCTCCCGTCCCTTTATAATCGGGCTAAATATCCCTGCTTTGTCATCCACGTGGCTATTCTTAGCCACTGCTCATCCATCATGTTATCGTTTAGCTGTCTGTGACCCAGGGGTGTCCTGTTTCCTACTATCATCTATGAAACTGAGGCAGACTAGTTTGTTAGCTGGCAAGTAGAGTAAAATCTCAGACCTGTCATAGATCTTGACAGAAAGAAAGATCTGTAAGTGCAAATAACCTAACAAAATATCTCCCTGCTTTCTGACACCTGATACTGCATTCCATTCTCTGGATTGACTCTAAACACCTTGCTAAAAGGTGTACTGCTAAAAGGATACTGCTGAGTCACTAGAGAAAGAAATGGCAACATGATAAGGGGCTGGAATTGCCCAAGGTAAATTTGCCTTGACCAAATTATCTTCACCTGTATTTCTGTTCTGGCTTACCATATTCATATTTCCAGTATTCTTTCTGGAATTTCTCTAAATTCACCAGCCTCAACACTGCAGAAAATACCTATACACCATGTGGGTTTCTTCCACTTTTAAAAATTATTTTAAGAGAGACAGAGACAGCACGAGTGGAGGAGGAGCAGAGAGAGGAGAGAGAAAATTCCAAGTAGGCTCTGTGCTGGCAGATGTGGAGCTCGAACTCACAAAACCACGAGATCATGATCTGAGCCAACACCAAGAGTTGGATACTTAACCGACAAAGCCACTCAAGTGCCCCTTTTTTCTTTAACTTTAGATAAAATAACCTCTTTTAATTTGATTTATTACCAAAATCCTTTTGCAGTTTTAAGAAGGTTTTGGTTTCTAATATTTTAGTATGTTTTAGTCTTACAATAATTTAATGAGGTGAGCTCCTAAATTATCAAGTGTGGTTAATCAGTACAAGAATAAATACTGCCTGGCAAGTATATATGCTTTTATTCATACTGAAAAAATTTTAAGTCAATATTCGTTTATAGAATAATGTTAATAAAAAACAAATTCTTCCAGGGCACCTGGGTGGCTCAGTGGGTTACTTTTCTGACTTCAGCTCAGGTCATGATCTCACAGTTACTGAGTTCGAGCCCTAGGTCGGGCTCTGTGCTGACAGTGTGGAGCCTGCTTTGGATTCTGGGTCCCCTTCTCTCTCTGCCCCTCCACTGTTCTCACTCTGTCTCTCTCTCTCTCAAAAACTGAATAAATCTTAAAAAAATCTCTTCCCAGTAATATATCATGTAAAGGCTCCAAATACTTTTTGAAGTAATATCATAATTAACCCTTACATTACCCTTAGGAAAAGAATAAGCATATAAGTTATTTTCTCTATTATATAATTAGGGACCGGAGGCACCCATCCTAGCATTCAACTGTTTTCCTAAGGAATACAGAAGTCAACATTTGACCACAGTGCCTATATCTAGACACAGTCTGTAACAAGGCCCCATGGGTGTAATGATAGAAAAGTTTCTACAAATTTTAACAGCTTTCTGAAATATGTACATTGAAAGCCTCTACTTATGCTTCTAAGCACGGTGAATTTGGCAGTCACGTTCAGGTAAATATTTCTAGCATTCTGTGTATGGGAAAGTATACATGTGTCAACACTGTAGTGACAAAATGTGTGTTTTTTGACATTTATTTATTTTTGAGAGGGGTGGAGGGAGGGAGGGAAACAGAGTGTGGGGGGGTGAGCAGAGAGAGAGACATACACAGAATCCAAAATAGGCTTGGGGATCTGAACTGTCAGCATAGAGCCCAACGCGGGGCTCAAACCCACAAACCATGAGATCACAGCCTGAGCAGATCGGGAGCTTAACCAACTGAGCCACCCAGGCACCCCAGCCAGTAACTGGGTTCTTAAGTTGTAGTGTGGGCATTCAGTAGAGCCTTTTCTGCTCTGGATCCCCTAGAGAGCTGCTTAGTTCTCATTCTTCCACAGAGGGCTCTCAGTCTGCCAGAGCAGAACTGCCTTGGTTGACGGTTTCACCTTCTTTGGAGCTGGGCTACTCCAAACACTAAGTCTTGGGCCTGGCCTCTACCGTTTTCTGCCCTCTGCAAGTGATTAGTGCCCATGAGCTAGCAAGGAGGCCCTCTGACTTTCGCTTAACTCTCAGTCAGTGACTAATCCCTCTTAGCTTTTTTTGATCTTTTCTCAGAAGAACATCAGTTGTTCTCAGTACTAAGCACCTAATTGCATTGTTATTTATTTTTACTACATTGCTCCTATTTCTCAGATGCTTCGCACAATGCAGGAGCTAATGTGTTTTCCTCCACTTGCGTAACATCCTAATTTAGGGCTCTGGAGAGGGCTTTTTTTTTTTCATGTTTATTTATGTTTGAGAGAGAGAGAGAGAGCATGAATGGAGGTGGGGCAGAAAGAGAGGAGACATAAAATCAGAAGCAGGCTCAGGCTCTGAGCTGTTAGCATAGAGCTCGAAGCAGGGCTCGAATTCACAAACTGCAAGATCATGACCTGAGTTGAAGTTGGATGCTTAACCACCCAGGAGCCCAAGGGCTCTGGAGAGTTTTACCTAGTGGACTGCCACATGTGCCGGAGATTCTAGTGCTCCATCTGCTACTAACAGTAGAGGTCTTTCCTGCCAGGGGGTAGCAAGTTCTACAACTCCATCTTAGTGTTTCCTTTCTTGAAATCAACTGATTCCAGAATCCACTGTTGCAGGTGTGTTCCCCATGACCACACTCTGAGATGCGGTTTTAACACACTCCCCCTTATAAGCCATCTTCCTTATTTCTTAAATTTCCATCTTTCTGATCAGAAGCTCACAAGTTCTGCTGAGAGTATGTTAACCACAGAGAACTCCCAGACCACTGAGCTGAAATCCTAGAGAAACTGTTAAAGCGTTAGTTATGGTGAAAACTCTGTATCATAAAGCTGTAATCCTAATTCCACACAAACTTGTAATATTTTGCTTTAACTTACTTTTAGAATATAGATTTCTGGGCTTCTATATTGCTTTCATGGTTATTCATGTTAAAACCTGAATAATTTCCTATTAAGTTCATCTAATATAATTTACTTTTATGTCATTAAAAATAAGGGGTGCTTGGGTGGCTCAGTTGGTTAAGTGTCTGACTCTTGATTTTGGCACAGGTAATCATCTCACAGTTTGTGTGTTCAAGCCTTGTGTAGGGCTCAAAGCTCAAAGCTTGCTTGGGATTCTCTCTCTCTCTGTCTCTCTGTCCCTCCCTCATGCATGTCCTCTCTCTTTCTCAAAATGAATACATTTTTTAAAAGCCCATTTCTGTGTTCTTTTGCTATTACATACAATAAATAATTTGATGAACATTTGGCACATGTAACTTTATATTAATTTGAATTATTTCTGTACAGTTAAATACCAGTAGTAGACTCTTTGATACAAACACATGAACATTTCCATGTGTCTTGATTATTATCATTATTTTATTTCATCTGCTCTCTAAAATTCTTGTAGCAATTATAGTAATTTAAACCATTTCAATAGGGCATCAAATACTCAAAAAAAATGAAGTAACTTACCCCCTCAAAAAAGCACTTTATCAGTAACAGAACTGGTATTAGGATCACATCTTTAATAGCATTACATTAATTTTTGAGTACACACTTAAGCATACCAGAAAAAAATGAAATCATGGGCTTGATTTTGCCAAGAAGAAAGTAGATTTTACTCAGTCCCAAGGATAATAGGGACTTAATTTGATGTTTCTTCAGCACGAAATAAATTTTTCTGATTTTCTCCTTACTTGGAAATTTCTACCCATTCTTCATTAAAAGCTTTTTTTTAATGTTTATTTTTGATAGTGTGCATGCCTGTGCATGCAAACACACATATGTGTGAGTGAGGGAGGGACAGTGAGAGGGAGACAGAGGAACCCAATATGGCGCTCAAACCCATGAACCATAAGATCATGACCTGAGCCAAAGTCCAACGCTCAACTGACTGAGTCACCCAGGAGTACCTAGCTATTCTTCTTTAGAGAAGAACCCAAAATTTAATTTATGGAAGAAATCATCCTTTACCTTCAGATTAGGTTAGGTTTCCTATAAAAGACTGTCATTCCAGGCTAACTTCCTCTTGTAGAATCTATCACAACTATAATTAAATCATTAATAATTAATTACTTTCCTAATAGAACATAAGCTAATTTCTGTCTGTCTTGTTCTCCACTAGATCTACAATACCTAAAATATGCTGCACACAAAAATTGCTCAATATTTATTGAATAAATAACTAATACATGGATAGTAGGATGGATGGTAAAATTATCATTTAAGCAGTACTGAATCACTCTCACCAAAAATACTGTTAGCATTAGCTCCCTTTTATCTAAAGCTCTACAAGGAAAGTTTGCTTCAAGATGATGCATTATTATAAGCCTTTTCCTTTATTGACTCCCAAAATCATGGTGAAGGGACAGAAAAACTATACAATAAATAATAAAATACACCACAAAAATAGAAACTATGTCACTGATGAAGGAAAAATTTTCTGGTGGACAGAATGCACATGATAGTGTAATGGCAGACAAATCCAATCAGACTAAATGACTACCCAAAGTACAAACAGAAGAAGACAATTGCAGAGTGGGGGTTTGTTTAACCTGGTGAAGACCTGAAAAGATTTCAAGCTTGAGGTTGGCAGATATTGAAAACAGGAACGGGGTATAGGGAGGCACCATGTGCTCACTGCAAGGTCTGATAACATATCTGGATCTGTTCCCAGTGAGAACCCTCAAAGACCATTCAAGAAGAGAAAGATTTTCCTAGTGGCCCATCATGACATGGGTGTTAAGAAAGGAGAGCAAGGCAACTGACAGCCTGCAGTGACTCTGTACGTCTGCGATAGACCTGTGGGGGTGCATTGGGTGGAATTTGAGAAACTTAACAGATGAACATAGAGGAAGAGAAGGAAAAGTAAGATAAGAACAGAGAAGGAGGTAAATCAAAAGAGAATCTGAAATATAACCTCTGAGGGTTGATGGGGTGGGGGCGGGCTAAGTGGGTGACAAGTGTTAAGGAGGGCACTTTTTGGGAGGAGCACTGGGTGTCATTTGGAAGAGATGAATCACTGGGTTCTACTCCTGAAGCCAAGACTACACTGTATATTAACAAAGTTGAGAATAAAAATAATTTAAGAAATGTAAAAGCGAAGCCAAGCAGCTTCCCCCAGAAATAAACCATGTTCACATGTTTTCCACCAGAGGGCAGAATGCTTCTGTTAGCAGCTGGCACAGATCAAGGAGTGCCCAAATCTTCCTCAATTTTGCAACAAAAAGGTATACTTCTGGGTGACAAAATCCACGCACTTGAAGAAAATTCAGATCCGGGTGTTCTGAGGGTCAAATCTCGAGGAAATGCAGATGTATGAACGGTGACTACTATCTGTCCCTGCTAAACAGCAGAAGTCTTTATCCATAAACATTAGCGGTCACCCACCGATATCCACACTATTTCATAAAAATAACAACATGCAAAAGGAACATTCAGTTTTCAAAGTTTTAAAAACAGATTCATTGGCCAAAACCAATGTTGTAAGAAACAGACAATAATACTGTTTTTAATAAAGGAAAAAAAAAACAAGTGTTATGCTAAGTGAGATTAAAGATTATTACTGAAAGTCTTTTTCTGTCTAGGATTTAAACAGGAGGAAATAATATTGTGTCCACTAAAACAATAAAAAATAAAAAATAAAAAACACAACAAAAAACGCTGAATACCCTTTTTTCATTCTAATTTTTTGGGGCAACTGGTGGCTCAGTCCGTTAAGCATCTGATTTTTGGTTTTGGCTCAGGTCATGATCTCATAGTTTGTGAGTTTGAGCCTCCCAAGTCTCCTCTCTCCCTCTCTCTCTCTCTGCCGATCCCCTGCACCTACTCTCTCAATCTCTCTCTCAAAGTAAATAAACTCTTAAAAATAAAAAAATAAAACTCTAATTTTTCTTGAACCCGTCAAAAAGCTGCATTTGCCAAGTCATCAGATAGCCTAAAATTCAAGGAAGGAAAGACACTTCCTCAGAGAGATGGGATGTAAGCCTTGACTCACCGGTGGCAGGACATGAAAGGAAGAAATTCAGGTATCAAGAAAACAGGTTAAAAGATTTTAAGAATCCAGGTAAATTTATTTTAATTGCTCTATCAGTCAGCATTCTCCAGAGGGGAGAAAAGTTAATAGGAGGGTAAAGAAGGGAAAGAGAGAAAGAGAGAGTTTAAGGAATCGGATCACACAATTATAAAGGCTGGCAATTCTGGAATCGGCAAGATGGGCCAGCAGGATGGAAATCCAGGGGAAAACTGATATTGCAGTTCCAGTACAAAGGCCTCTGATGGCAGAATTCTCTCTGGTTCAGAAGTCAGACTTCTGTTTGATGCAGGCCTTCAACTGATTGGATGAGGGCAAGCCATATAATGGAAGCCAATTGGTGGCACACAAACTTCACCTATTTAAAAGTTAATCTTCTCCAAAAACACTCTCAGATGAAACATCCAGAGAGACACTGGACCACATATCTGGGCACTGTCACCCAGCCAAGTTGACACAGAAAATTACCCATCACAATCACTAAGGGCTGAATGTGGGCTAGAAGGAGAGAACAGAACTCTAGCAAGCTATAAACAGGCCATTTTGTTTCTGCTCTTTTCCAATCACTTCCGATAGGTGTTCATGAAAAAGAATGGAGGCACATTGGGAAGCTGGGGAAGACTGCCTTGGTGGGCAGGTCTAGAGAAATAAAGATATGGTGATTGAAAGAAAAGCCTGAAGCCCCAAGAAAAGGCCCTTCCCTATGAAACAATCCTAAAACACCTTAATCATCAAAGGAAGTCCTGTCACCCTGGGGCAAAGGTGAAGACTCACTATGGCTGCCAGAAAGTAAAAGAGAAAATCCTACCCTGGACAGGAGAGCAACACATATCCTGGGGCCAGAAGTTTGTACCAATCCAGTATGTACTTATAAGGAAAGGTAGAAACACTGCACTTACATAAAATTTGCAAAATATACAAGGCAGAGAAAGGCTACCACAGAGACAGATAGCAGGATCACAGGGATGCCTGGGTGGCTTAGTTGATTAAACATCCAACTCTTGGATGGTTATGATCTCGTGGTTTTGAGTACAAGCCCCATGTAGGGGCTCTGCGCTGGTAGCATACCTCACTTAGGATCCTATGTCTTCCTCTCTTTCTCTCTGCCCTTTCCCCACTCTTACTCTGTCTCATCTCTCAAAAATAAATAAATAGTAAAAAAAAAAAAGTCTATAAAAAAACTTTCCAACAAATAAAATGAAGAAGAATAAGAAGAAGAAGGAGAAGAGGGAGAAGAAGAAGAAGAAGAAGAAGAAGAAGAAGAAGAAGAAGAAGAAGAAGAAGAAGAAGAAGAAGAAGAATTAGAAGCAGCAGCAGGATCACAGAGGAAGCTCCACCTCTGAGTCCCACAGACACAGGTCCAATTTAGGACTCAGGCTGGAGGCTGGATCAGGACAAGAGACAACAGCCCTCTCCTCCTATCAGGCTAGAAGACACGCAGACAGAGGAGAGGGAAGAATGTGGAGACAGACCCACACTGGGGCACAAGAAAGAAAGAAACCTGAGGGTACAAGAAAGTATCAAGAAGAACTTGGCAGCAAACCAGATTCAACCTGGACATAAGGAAACTATAGGCTATTGGAGGCTGGTGCTGTATCAAGAGTAAATACAGCAATGAAAAATTCCAAACTCAGCTCCCTTCCTGACAACAGAGATCCAACACCTTATACTACGAGGACAGCAGAGGAGACCTACCCACTTCCAGGCATAAATACCACTTCACTCAGTCTTTCCTTGCTACACATTATATCTACAATCTAGTAAAAATTAGGAGACATGTATACAGCAAACAACTCATTGTCAAGAGATGAAAAAATCAACAGAATTGGGCCCAGAGATGACTCAAATACTCAATCTACAGTAGAGGATGGCAGAGGGGAGGGAAAAAAGAAGATATTAAAAGTACTTTTAATAGCTGAAAGCCAGGCTCAAGTCTTCACATTTTAAGGGATCTTTACACACACAGCATAATGAATTTGAAACAATCCAAACCTAGATTCATCCTAATAAAACTCAGAACGCCAACTATGAATTAAAATTTTAAAATCACTGAAAAAGAAAAATAAGTTACCTTCAAAAGTATAAGTAAAATTTGCATTTATATTTTCCATCAGCATTATTAGAAACTAGAAAATGTAGCAGTGTCTTAAAAATTCTGAAAGCAAGATATTTCAGATCTAGAACTCTACATTCAAAATATCAGATTTGATTTTGAAAGCAAAAGATAGACATTTGCAGCTATAAAAGGATAAAGATGGCTTTATGGAATACCCAAGAAATATTTTTTAAAACATGAAATCTAAGAGAGAGGAACTGAGAGATCTAAGAAACAATGAAATTAACTCAGGGGAGAATTGACAAGAATTTGTAGAATGATCTCTTTCTGGCATGTTTAGAGCATAGTCCACTACAAACAGAGCAAATACTCAGTATGATTAAAATGTTGTGTGCTCTAAATTGTAATCTATATTTTAATTAGATCACCAGTTGATTTGAATGCATGCCAGAGTCTGAGAAACATTAGGGCGAGTGCTCTATTTTGCTAGTTTGCCCTATCACAAGTCATTTGATAAACTCAAAAGTTGATAACTCAAGAAGTCAAGGTTTAAGGATGACACTTAGAACCATGGGTAGAGGGAGTAACAAGTCAAACTAAAAATCAAAATCTTCAACAGTTATTATCTTTAAGAAGAAAGATCATAAGATGAATGAAATAAATTTTTACTTTTCACATTCCATTCTTAGCAAAGCTTTTATTTAACTATGTAAATATGGTATTTTTGTAGCTATTATAAGGATATAAGAATGGGAATCCCAATGAATGCAAAATACTCATAGTTCCACAACTGTTTTAAACCTCCAGTAACTATTTGACTTTGTTAAATTAAATCTGGTGTACTAGACCAAATAATTGTTACATTCAGATCATGTTTACACAAAATAAATACTAAGAAAAAGAAGCATAAAAGATTTACAACTATAGTTAAAGTTCTATTTCTTTTTAAAGTGTTCAATGCAACAAAATTCCAATTTGGTTCAACAAAAATCTTTGGCAGTTTCCTAGATTTGATTGGAATAGAATTAGGCTTGGAAATGTTTGCCTTTGGGAATGAAAAACAATTATTGTTGAAAAATAACTATTTGTTGTTTGCATCACAACATAATAAAGTTCCAAATAATAGGCCATTATTTCTATACATTCACAAATTGAAAGTAGTAGCTATAACCCTCGAATCCATGTTTATACCAGAGTAGTTCTAAATGAGATCAATCCCAGTGTTCCACTCTAAACCCTAAAAGGAATTTACCATTTTCTTGTCTTTATTATTGGAATAAATGCCATTCATAATGTCTTAAAGTTAAAAGTACATGCAAATACCTTTTAGTAGTCAGCTGTGTTAAAGTAATAAACAACTCATAAATCTCAGCAGGTTCCAAATCCTACCAATAGAATCCTATACCAACCCAACGCTTATGGAGAAATGTGCCCAGGAATGTTGTTACAACAGAAAGATTTATTCCTCACTGTTGTTTTATGTTGGCAGCTATGGGCCTCTGCCTCCCATATCCTTTTATGCAAGGATCCAGGCTGAAAGGGAGACATCTACTTGTGACATTTAATTCTCAGAGAAGGGGGAAAAATAACCAGAGAATTGGTGGAAACAGACACAATCAATGGGTGTTGTGCTTGGATGTGGTAGATCTCACTTCTGATCACTTCTGATCCCTTGGCCAAAGCCCAGTGTCTGTGGGGCAGGAATCTCTATTTCACCAGTACACACAGCAAGTTGCATAGAAATGGATGGGAATCATAATCATCTTTCACAAGAGAGAAAGAAACTGGGAGGAACGCTAATATTCCATAGTTCCTTTCTTTCCCTTGAACTTCATACTCTGTCAAACTCACCTGGGAGATATTCTGAGATCATATGCCAGGTGATGAAGTATTCCACAGAGGAACTGGAAAGCTGAAGGTATTGAATTCCTGTAGAAAGCATGGCTGAGTAAATTGAGCAATGAAACATTTTTAACCTTAAGTCAAAGAAAATTCTGCATTTTTATTAAATGGATGTCATCTCAATTTATCTTGTAATTATATGGTGAGTAATAGATTTATGATTATTTCTATATGGAAGCTTTACAAGGACAATAAAAAATAAGAAATATAGGACAGGTTTCAATTAATCATGAATTAAACTGGGAGCCAAATGTGGCATGAGATGAGTTCTAACTATCGATTTTTCAGTTGAAGAGAAAGAGCTATTTAATTCCCATCGGATCTAAGCAAAATAGACAGCTTAGAAAAGAATTCTGTAACATTAGAAACATTAGAATTTGTCAGACTATGTGATTTTTCTCCATTTGTATGCAGAGTATACGCAAGCCAGACTGTAGACTCTGAAACTTTGTCAATATCATTGTACCACATTTACAAGTAAGTCTGCCTGTACCTGTTTATCTGCAAAGCTATCATCTTCAGTCAACAGAGTGTCGGGTGTTAAAATTCTGACACGACTAAACAACAAGTAATACAAGGGTAAATGATTTCACCTGGATAGAGTATATACAGTAGGAATAAAAACATGTTGCAATGGTTACTTAATGATTTTTATTATAAAATTCAAAGCTTAAAGTGTAGTTGTGGCTATACACACACACACACACACACACACACACACCAAAAAGGTACTGACTGCTCTAAATAAGAAGTAAAAACTCTAGGAACAAAATTGGACCAAGCTTTTATAGTCACTACTATTTGGTTATTTTGTATTTAAATATAAAGCTGCACAGCTGAGAAAAATGACCTTTTCTTCTTGAACTTTAAGGCCAAATACTCAATGGATGTAAGCTTTCCAATCTAGAACCTTATGAGCCAGACCTAATTTCATTGTCATCATCATGAGTATGATAATGGATAAAAGTAATCTTGATCAAAGGAGAGTCCATGGGGTGGGGAGGGGACAAACTGAAGTTTTTCAGGGACTACAAAAATGGGCAATAAAAATAACAATGTAACTTTCCCAACTCTATTTCATTTTGTAAAAATTCATTTCAGACATATGGAGAGCATTTCAAAAAGTTTTTGGCATGAGGAGCATTATATTGCAAACAGCCTTATATTAGAATCTCAGTTCCGTATCTGTAGTTATGGAAAAGTCAATCACTCTGCTTGAGCTTCATGTATTAAATGAGGAAAGTAAGACATACTGAAATAATGTAAGATTTAGAGAGAATGAGGGTAACGTATGTGGTTTAGTTGGTTAAGTGTCCATATTCGGCTCAGGTCATGATCTCACGGTTTGTGAGTTTGAGTCCCACATTAGGCTCTGTGCTGACGACTCAGAGTCTGGAGTCTGCTTCAGAGTCTGTGTATCCCTCTCTCTCTTTGCCCCATCCCAACTCACCCTCTCTCTCTGTCTCTCTCTCTCTCAAAACTAAATAAACATTAAAATTTTAATAGAAAAAAAGAAGTAAAGAAAATGCATATCATAGTTTTGGGCACACAAGTAGAATTCAATTTTCGCAAAAATTCATTGTTGTTATGATTGTTTATTAATATGAAAAAGTATTCATACTTCAAGCAACGAATCTAGTGGTTATTGTAAAGAATCTTTTTGAATCATTTTGGGACTATGCGCTATGCAAGGCAATGTGTTAAGGGCTAAGAGAGGTACCAATAAAGGGAGGGGGATTGTACCCACCCTGTTTTGAATGTGGGATTAAAAAGCAACTAGAGGGCCTAGCTAGAAAAACAACCAGAACTAGTTGGGTGTCACTTCTGTGACTGAATATAGACTTCTGTGCATTCCGGATGATTCAGCAGACATGGGTGAGGCAGTGGATTTTATCTTTCTCAGTGCATTGTTTGATCACAGGAGATGTGGCACAATGAGAATTGTTCTTGGTCTTTGTCCCTAGTTCGTGACACAGAGCTCTTAAACCCGATGTAATTTCCTGACTGACAGGAGCACCTTTAGATCCAGTGAGGTGACTCTTGATGCACTTAGGTAGCTTCGGGATGGGGGCGGATCTCCAGGAAGACCAAGGCTGAGTTAGAGGGATTCAGACCCACACCTCAGTCTAATTAGCACCAGTGGCCAATGATTTCATTCATTACGTCTATGTAATGCAACCTCCATAAATACCCTGTAAATGACTGGGTTTGTAGAGCTTCCCGGTTGGTGGACATATGGAGGTGACATCAGGGTGGCACACTCTCCTTCCCACATACCTTACCCTAGCCATCTCTTCCAGCTGGCTCGTTCTGAGTTTGTATCCTTTATAATAAATCAGTAACAGCATTGAAGTGTTCTCCCGATACCTGTGAATTGTTCAAGCGCATTATCAAACTTGAAGGAGGGTCACAAGATCCCCCAATCTATAGCCAGGTGGTCAAAAGTACAGGTAGAAATTTGGGACTTGAAATTTGTATCCGAGGCAGGAGCAGTCTTGTGGGCCTGAGCTCTTATTCAGCGTGCTCTGCATTAGCTCCAGGCAATACAATTAAATTGTATGACACCTGGCTCATGTCCAGAGCATTGAGAGAATTGGTTGTTATGGGAGGGGGGTCCACATACTTGGTGTCAGAAGTTTTAAAGGCAAAGGAAGTAGAAATAGTGTGTAAAAAAATAAAGTAGTATAGCAGATATTCTAGCTGATTTATCTTTTAAAAGAAGTGAAATACTAGGGAGATAAAATTCCAAAGCAATGTGATGAACAGTAGGATACAAAATGATGGGGGCTTTAAATTATTCTTTAATGTTTGTTTATTTTGAGAGAGAAAGAGAGAGAGAGAGTACACACACGCACACGCATGAGCAGGGTAGGGACAAAGAGGGAGGGAGAGAGACAGAATCCGAAGCAGGCTCCGTGCTGACAGCTCAGAACCTGGGGCCTGCTTCACATTCTGTGTCTCCCTCTCTCTGCCCCTCCCCTGCACAATGATGCGGTTTTGACTAAATAACTTGTTTAGTCATGGGATTTTAATGGTGTTTTGAATTCCCAAGGGGGTGAGGGGTAGGGTGAGATGCTGTTCATGTGATATCCTAGACATTATTAACAAGAGGATGAAGTAAAAGTGGAACAAGTATAATGAATAACATAATGGGTAGTCCAAGGAAGTGTCAACCTCTTATCTAGGGTTCTGTCTATACTTCAATCTTTTCCTTCGTAATATGTTTTCTGATCTGTCAGTACACATGTAGCCCATCGTGAAACATTACACTGGCTTATATTTTGTGCTGAAATTGTAATGAGCAACATCCCAAGTCAGCACTACTGACTGTCAAGGATAGTCAGATCTTCCAAGACGAGGCCAACAATGCCAACTTTAAAATAAAGTGCAAATGTCACACAGGCATATAAGGAATAGTAATAAGAAGGGAACTGTCTGGAAAAGAAACATTTGCCTAATAACAACTCTACAAGTTTTATTTGAATTCAGTGATAGAAAAATAACATTTTAATTATGTCTAGAATTAGTCTAAAGAAAGATAATCTTGAAAGGTGTTCTTTCACAATTATGTGGGGAACAGGACACATGATTTGAGAACTGTAGGGACTAAACTACTTATGATATTTCTCGAAACATAAAATTGTTTCATATTTATGCAGTTAACACATAAAACATGCCAAGAGATTAAAATCCCACAGTATGCACTCCCATACATTAAACAGTCAGTATCTCTTTTATTAACTTATAATTAATGCAAAGAAAGTTCACACACTCATTTAAGGAGCCAAATTAGGGACACCTGGGTGGCTCAGTGGTTAATCAGCAGCTCAGGTTTGATCTCACGGTACATGGGTACGAGTCCCGCATAGGGCTCTGCCCTGACAGTGTAGAGCCTGCTTGGGATTCAGTCTCTCATCCTCCCTCTCAGCCCCTCCCCCACTAGCACCCACATGTGCACACGCACGCTCCCTCCTTCTCTCTTTCTCTCTCTTTCAAAATAAGTAAGTAGACTTCAAAAATAAATAAATGAAGAGCCAAACTATAAATAGTATAAAATTTGGTTGTCTGAGTGCCTTGGATCAACATTTTTTTGCCATTTACTAATTTTGTACCAAAAAAAGAAGTCTTAGCCAGAGTTTTGTTTGTTTCTTTGTTTTGAGACAGACAGAGTGAGAGAGAATGAACAGAGGAGGGGCAAAGGGAAAGAGAGAGGGACAGAGAGAATCTTAAGCAGGCTCCATGCACAGCACAGAGCCTGACCACAGTTTCTAATAAAAAGATAAAATGATTCTCTACATGGGAGTGAGAAGATCCCTAGGAAATGTGACATGTAAAGAGAATCACGCTCTAAAGTTTGACTCCTATTTTCAAAGCTCTTATTACCTAAGGGTGACATAAGTAGGACCAGAGAGAAATAGTTTTTCTTAGCAGATTAACATAAGGCCACAAGTTCATCACCGGGGAATGTGTTTGTGTTACACTTCACTCAGAGTGTGTGCTAGGATTTTTCTAGTCATCCCTATTCTCACCTCTCTTCCTCTCCTCTTCCTGATCTCAAGTGTTCATCTGAACCCTCACCCACTATTTCTAGTAAAATATTCTGAGGTTTACAACTTTTATACATAATATTTGCCCTTCAGAGGACAATGATGGAAATGAAAATAAGAATAGAAAAAGATGAGCAGGTAACTAATCGTTATCATAGTTAAACAACACATACCATCAAGATCATTGCTCTTGAGAAAGCTGAAAACTAAAAAGGAAAACCATTCCCAAACATAAAAATATATTTAATTTGTAAATAAAAGTAATTAATATCTTTGAAGAAGTAATTAAGAACAAAAATCTCCTGTATAATGAAAATCAAAATTGCATATGGAAACTGATTATTCTAGAAGATTGCAGAAAAGAAACAAAATTATACATTAAAAATTAATAAATATGTATCAAGTATTAAGTCAGCAGCAAGGATACTAATTTTGACTACTACAGTGGGGTAGTTTGCTGTTTTTTCAGCCAAGAAGAGAAGAAAATAAATTTGCTAATTGAGAGCACTGTATTATGAAATGGTTTCCTCTCGAAACTTATTTCCATTTCACTGTTGCTACATTCAAGAGAATACACAAATTATATTTGTTGACCTAGTTCTTAGTTAACTTCGAAAGATGCCGTAGTCAGAAGTCTCTTTAACTTCCTGCAGGCTCAGAACAAAAGAAGTGATGAAATCGTTTCCTCTGCATTACAGAAAAATTTGAGACTAGAAACTTTATACCCCATAGAGCTAACAATAATTGCAAGAGAGACATGGGGGGGAAATTAGGAATTATGAAAAAAGTAATTCTGAAGAGCTGAGTTCTCACTAATCACTGTCAGGAAGGCAATGCTGATTAAAAGTGTTCAGACTGCCTTCAGGCCAGAGGGCATTGATTTTCAATTCACAGCACTATCATGTGAGCGGTTCATCTGCAAAGGGCATGACCCAGTCCTGAAGGAAGGAATATTTTACATATTTATTTGCCTTGAACTCAACACAGCCTTTTTTCTTTCACTCAAAACACCCCCGTGATTTCAGGACATCTTTCTCAGGAAAATACATCATCCTTTTAGTGTGGCAATAAAGAAACCGGCAGTCTAGGGAAATTCTAGTTGGAGTGTACAGAAAGTGGAAATGGTGGTTAAGTCTAAAATATGTAATTAACCCTAGGTTCAATCCATACACTGCAAAAAATGATAATGCACTAAAGAAGTGCTATTCAAATCACAAACATGGAAAATGATTATGTGTAGCCCTCAATGAGGGCTCTGGTATTATTTAACTCAGAGTATCATCAACGATGGTTTAATGCCGATGGATACACTCTAAGATATCAAATCTGCCATTAGCAAACCATTGACTAAAGCACTGTGTAGCTGATACATTAAGATATAAGCAGGTAAAAATTTGGGGATCGGCGCTTAGTGATGAATAATTTATTTTTTTAATTTTACAATTCAAAATAGAAGCCAAAGTACCAATCCCAAACATAACACCTTTAATTAAAAGTTGCAAATTCCACACCGATACTTAACACTGGAGCTGTACATTCATCTTCATTTCAATTTTCAGTGGATCATGTAGCTGAAAATTCACTATCCTCAACCTTACTTTCTTCCTCTGAAAAATGGGCAAAACAATACATAACAGATAAGGTTGCAATGAGGATTAAGTGAGCTAATACATGCAAAGTAGATACCTTGGTACCAAGTAAAAACTCAAATAATAGTACACATCATTACCCAAAAGTTTAGAGAATTAATACAAGAGGAATTCAGATTACAATGAATGTTTGACCACAAAGCCCACCTAATTTCAATTATACCAGCAGTTCTCAAACTCTAGTGTACATAAGAATTTTCCAGAAAGCATATTAAAAATAGTTGCTGGATTTGATCACCAGAGATTATGACTGAGCAGAATTGAGGTGATAGCCATGAATCTGTATTTGTAACAAGCTTAAAAGTGATGTTGATGGCCCTGGTCCAAAGAGCACATTTTGACTGAATCATACCAGTCTCTTATAAAATGCAGGATAAAATGGTGGTGATTGCATCCCTTTCAGAGGGCCCTTTTTATAAAGTAGTAGACAGATATGTGAAAAGGCTAGATAATGTATCTATATTCAATATTATCATTTAAAAATCCAGGCTAATGGTTGGTTTTAGTATTGTATTTGGGCAAAAATGCATTTCCTCTTCATTAGATGGAGTTCTGAATCCCCTCCTTTCCAAAACAAAAAATATTCTCAAAACAATCTTGGTTTCCTGAATTCTCTCATAAGCGAAATAACAGAATTTTCAGAGAAATCTCTAAACAAGAAGATTCTATGACCTGTATATTTAAAAATAAATATCTAATGAAATATACAAATGAACACAATTTTCATGGTAGAATGCTGCTTCTGTACTGCTATAGATATATAGCATGCTCCATACTTGTAATGATGTCAAAAAGGTCTTGGTAAGGATTTGCACTAATTATTGATTCATATCTGTGCAGGCACTTTTATATGGATGGAGGATTCAGTTAGCCCAGTTTTATATATACTTTGAGGAAAGGATTCAACAAGCCTGCTGAGTAGCAGATACCACCTTTTAAAAAATATACATATCTAAACATATCTATTGATCAAAGAATCATAGAGAGGACTGACAATAGAAAGTATACAATTAATTAATTAAACAATAATTCTTTCTGTTAAATATGAGACAGGTAATCATGTATTCACTCCTGTCCACCCAAAACTCTTTTTGTGAAGGGAAATTCATCAAGCTGTGTTTTCACAGCTTTTCAACAGTTACTTATTAGAAATTTTTCTCTTTTATTCTGTGCATTTTCAGTCTGGGGTCCATGCAAACTCCTTCCCCAAAGTAGTTGATCTATGAGGCTGAAATCCTAAGCAAACATTTGCATATCATTGGTGTATATCCTCCATCAACTCAGAGACTCAAAACAGGTTCAGAACCAGTGATTTACATCATGAATTCCATCCTCGTGCAAAAAAGTCCTTCCTCCTACTTAAGCTATTGGGAATTTTATAGCCTAAAAGTTTGCTACCACTTTAATATATCAGCTTTCCCATTACTTTGAGTCAGCAATCCTCTCCTCCCTCAATTGACTGGTTTCTTTCATACATTCAACGTTTTCAGTTGTCTACACCATTCCGATGTGCTTTCTGGATACTTGAAATTTTTCACTCCTCCAGGATTGGAAAACATATATTTGGAGGGATATTAGTAATCACCACATTTTTAGGTGATTGAATTCATGTAGTTAATTTTTCTCCGAATGTAAATCACACCAAACATAAACTAAAATGCAATATGTTGTTCTGCCAGTATTTATTATGATAAATGAAGATAGCACTTTGAAGGGTAAAATTTTGTATATTTCCTAACGTTAGTGCCTCTTTCTCTGGCCTAATGCTTAATTTCATGCTGGAAAAACAAGTCTTTCAACAATTTCAAAAATATTTTACCTTTTCACTTGCTCTGTGTTAATGTACTGAAATGCATTTCAAAATAATTTAGCCACACAAAATAGAAGGGTATACCTTAATTGATACAAACAGGAACCTTCATGCTTAATCTAATGATGCATTCTACTGTTCTTGATGACAAAAAATTTAAAATCTTCTTTCTGAATTTGAAAGAACTTTCCAGGCAAGCTTGCAGCAGCAGTTTTTAGACTGTTTTGTTTCTAAACTCCACATTGTGCTGTAAAGTTAAGTACAACAACACTTGAAGGAAATGAAAATATAAAAGTGCCCAGGGATGACGTATATATTCTAAGTACAGAAACAAATAAAGGAAAAAAAGACAGACTATAAGAACAGAACGGAGAGCAAATAGCCACATGGACTATTGTTTTCAGGGATACTGTTACAATGCATTGCCCTTTGGGGAACTATGTGTAAGACATTTATTATTTTTCATATTATTTAAAGGTAGTAAAACATGTCCTCACATAAAAAAAAAAAAGAACCAGACAAACCTCAATAAAAGTATGTTTAGGTTAACAGTCAATCAGAGTACCCATGAATTCCTCACCATATTCATCTATTGCTCTCTTGGCTAAGGCTGAAAGGAATTCCATATAGAAGTGAATTTTATTGAGGAAAACTAAAGGGCACTAAAGTAAAATGTGTGATGATGGATAAAACTAAGAATTTTGCTCTGGACTTGACACCTTTATAAGATTCATGATGATACAAATCATAATTTTCCTAAATACCATAACACCTTTATTGAGGACTCAACAATGTGACAATCACTGTGCTTAGTATATTCACCCAATTACCTCATTTACACCTCATAACCATTAGATAGGTCAGGAGTTGCCAAACTAGAGGCTGGGGAACAAATCTAATCAACCAATTGTTTTTGGAAATAAAGTTTTATTAGAATGCAGTACTGCTCATTCACTGAAATAGTATCTGTGGCTACTTTCTCCCCACAAAAGCAGAGTCAGGTAGTTGTAGTGGACCATACATTTCATAAGCCTAAAATATTTGCTTATAGGGCCCGCTACAGGAAAAGACTGCCAATTCCTGAAATAGATGTTATCAATTTTACTTTTATTTTCAGTTGAAAAACATAAGATAACCAGTCTATTGTGATAGGTGCTGTTCTGTAATTGTCCTTGAATGACAATAAAAATCTCATGAGTTAAGTTCTAAGCCTATCATGAATGACCTTAGTCATGATAAAGATGTATAGTTCCAGGGTTGCCTGGGTGGCTCAGTCGGTTGAGCGTCTGACTTTGGCTCAGGTCATGATCTCATGGTGTGTGGGTTCAGGTCCCGTGTCAGGCTCTGTGCTGACAGCTCAGAGCCTGGAGCCTGCTTTGGATTCTGTGTCTCCCTCTCTCTGCCCCTCCCCCCATTATGCTCTGCCTGTCTTTGTCTCTCAAAAATAAATAAATGTAAAAAAAAATTCTTTAAGAGGAAGATATATAGTTCTTACCCTATGGCCCATATCCTATAACAAACAGCAAAGTCACAATATGTGGATTTTAGAAAGCTTAAATTAATTGATGAAACTTGGATTTTGACATGCATTATTTCAAACTGAAGAATAAGAAAAATAAAAGGGACAGAGTACACTTAGCTTAAATATCTGCTCCACAGATGGGTCTTCCCTAATAGCCTTCTTGGAAGAACCATTGTAATCAATTCCTAGTCCCTTCCTATTGCATCAACAATGTTATTTAATTAATAGCATTTTCCACAAGTTTCAGCTGTCATGTTAGTTAGCTTGTGTACCTTCTTCCAAATGGATCTAAGTTTCATGAGGACCAGGGTTCTGTCTGTCTTGTTCATCACTGTATCTCCAATGCCTAGTACAATTAGTGCTCAAATATTTGAAGAATGACAGATAGTGAAAAAGGTCGGGGAAGGAGACCAAAGAGAATAAATTGTATTTTCAAGAGATAAAGAACTAAAAGAAAAGCCTTTCAGACATAGGAAAATAATGCACATAGCAAAGAAAATGCTTGTTTTGCTTTTCCATTGTTTATTGCCATAATAGAATAAACAGAAAGAAATAAACTAAGTCATCCTCAAAGAAAGAATGCAAAAGGAATATGTTTTGAAAAGTATCATTCTTTTAAATATTGATCACTTCTTTCACCTAAATCAGTCATTCTGATTTAGAACAAATTCTAACATAAAATTATTTTATAATGGAGGGGATAAAATAAATATGGTCTTAAACCTATAATTCCTGAACATTAGGATTTCAAGGGACCGGCAGGAATAAATTTCCATTAAGAGCAAACTAAAATTGAACTACTAAATAGGGTTTGGGTCTAAAACTGAGCAAGAGCAAAATGGTTTAATGAGTCATGAAATTTTATGAAACTGGTAAAAATACTTTATCTAAATAGCAGTCTCTGAATCCAAAATGATGCTATCCTGTTTTCAGAAATAATCCAGTTATCTTTGGACATCATCAAAAGTTGCAAGGACAACTTTTGCCTGGAAAAGTAATGAGAAGTTTTAAGTGTTTTGAGATTAGAGTCCATGTGTGCTACCCCTTGATGTCCTGCTACAAACACAGTGCTAATCGAGGTCACCCACTCAACAAATAAACGGATAAGTATTTCTCAGAAACACTACTCTGTAGCAGATTCTGTCATACATTGTAAGGCACATTTCCTTCTAGGGTATCTCACTCTCATGGGGAAGGCAGGTCAGCAAACACACTACTTCTCTCATGTAAGAACCAATACAGAAATAACCTCAGAGTGCTAACAGAGATAGACCTTAATAGACATGGACAAGTTATCTCTGTCCATGTCTATTAAGCATGGACAAGCAATGCCTATTTACTCAGTGTGCTGCAACAATGGAGTCAACCTCCATCACTCAGGTTCCGCAGAGACTCAAAGGCAAGAAGAAAAAAATAGCTTTATAGTGGAACAAAGGGAAGGCTTTAGGCATGACATAACTGGAGGTTATGGTCATGGGAAATTTGTAGATGGGCTAACTAAAAGTGGGCATCCTATGTGATCAGTTAGACACTGCACAGTTGGCTCTTTCCGGTTGGTCCTAGGGTGGGAGCAGGGGCAAAAATAAGAAAAGCTGTCAGTTATATGTAGATCTGGTCATTTTGTGCTGATTGCCACAGGCGTTGTTCCTTGTCTACCTGTACCGCTTGCTGCTGGACCGACTCTGTGGGTCAGAGTTCTATTTTTATATATTGTGTGGCCATTGTTATTTGCATATTCAGTCTGTCAAATGCATCTTCATGGTGATGAAGAATGTAATTAACAAGTTAGCTTCACATTCCAACCAATTGGCTGTGTTTCCCTTCTTCTCTTATAAACTGAATGTAATCTACATTTTTAAACCTTCATATAAAAGAAGTCATTTGCTAAAGAATGCTTGTTTGATTTCCACAAAGACAGAGTCATAATGGAGAAAGATTAGTGCTACAGCAGAGAGAATTATGAATCAACAGATCGGACATTTCAGAAGCTAATAATAAAATTATTTTTCTCAAATTTTTATTTAAATTCTAGTTAGTTAACATACAGTGTGATACTGCTTTTAGGAGTAGAATTTAGTGATTCTTCACTTACATATAACACTGGGTACTCAACACAATAAGTGCCCTGCTTAATACCCATCACCCATTTCATCCATCCCCCGACTACCTCCCCTCGAACAACCCTCAGCTTATTCTCTATAATTAAGAGTCTCTTATGTTATGCTTCCCTCTCCTTTTTGTTCACTTCCCCTTTGTGCATCTGTTTTGTTTCCTAAATTCCACATATGAATGAAATTATATGATATGTGTTTTTCTCTGACTTACTTTCCTTAGCATAATACTCTCTAGCTTTGTCTACATTGTTGCAAATGGCAAGATTTCATTCTTTTTCGTGGCTGAGTATTATACCATTGTATTAATATACTACATCTTCTTCATCCGTTCATCAGTCAAAGGACATTTGGGCTCTTTCCATAATTTGGCTATTATTGATAACTCTGCTATAAACATCAGAGTATATGTGCTCCTTCAAATCAGTATTTTTATATCCTCTGGATAAATAACTAGTAGTACAATTGTTGAGTCATAAGGTAGCTCTTATAACTTTTAGGAACCTTCATACTGTTTTTCCAGAGTAGCTGTGCCGGCTTGCATTCCCACCAACAGTGTAAGAGGGTTCCACTTTCTCCACATCCTCACCAACATCTCTTATGTCCTGTATTGTTAATTTTTGCCATTTTGACGGATGTGACATGGTATCTCATTATGGTTTTGATTTGTATTTCCCTGATGATGAGTGATGTTGAGCATCTTTTCATGTGTCTGTTGGCCATTTGGGTGCGTTCTCTGGAAAAATGTCTATTCACGTCTTATGCTCATTTCTTAACTGGATTATTGGTTTTTTGGGTGTTGCATTGGATAATGTCTATACTACCCAAAGCAGTTTAAACATTTAATGCAATCCCTATCAAAATCCCACCAACATTTTTCACAGAACCATAATAAACAATCCTAAAATTTGTATGGAATCACAAAAGACCCCGAATAGTCAAAGCAATCTTGAAAAAGAAAAACAAAGCTGGAACATCAGGTTATATTATCTTTTAAGCCAAACAAACATGACACTTCAATTCATAATGGCTGCACTACTACATTAAATGATAACCTTTTAAATTAAAAAAGGCGTTTTAGTTAACAAAGTAAGAGGTGCCATTAACGCCTAACTAGTCATATTTGTCATATATGCCCCTTGTTTCAATAATTTCCCCTTGTATTTTCTAGTCTGGAAAACCTGTGTTTTAGATGCACAATTCTACCATGTCTTTTTATAAAACTTCATTTATTTATCTAATTCTCAAAGAAACAAGGGTTTACAAAAAGAATTAAAAAACAGGACAACAAAAGCCTAGTCAACCACCTAAAAACTACTTGAGCCCAGACGGTATAACATGTAGGGTGAGGGGAAAAACAGTTATATGTACCACACACCCTGTTACTTGCCTCAAGAATACTTAAAATAGATTTCTTACATTTTTGTTATTGAAGATGGTGCTGAAGGCTGATTTGTAAGTGACAAAAATAATGCTCAAATGTATACATAGTGTGCCTTTATGCATGTATCTCCCTCACCACATATATTTTCTTCCCACTGCTCACGGTTTGAAAATGTAAAACACAATTTAACATAAATTTAATGGATCCTATTCAATATAGCTTCCCAATTTTATATATGAATTGTGCCAGTTTCTGCTGTTTTGCTTCATATAGACTCCAGGAAATGTGTGACTTGCCGCAGCTCAAGAACTTAAATAAAAGCAAATGTGGTTTCTGATACAAAGTCATTCACTTCTCAAGTGATTACAAATTTAGAAGAAAATGATTAGTTCTGCTATTTAACAAGTTTTAGAGGCAGCTCAGAGTTGTTAGCAAACTTTTTAATGTAGGCTGATAAACAATTCTGACTCTAGATTAAGGTACTTTCCCCTTAGACAAAGTCTACCATGTGCCACAAAATATGGTAGCCCATCTTCAATGAACTGGGTTTCTCTTTGGAATAACCGTAGGATTGCTGTAGCAGTGGGAATTGGCACTGACTATGTACTAGCTACAAACTTTCATCCACCTCTCATTATCTCATTTGTTCATAGCTCTCCCAAATAAGGACTGTTAACTTCACATTCATAAGTATCCTGGAAGGAATCCATAATCTCTGAAATTTTATGGAGGGGCACATATTCTTTTCCTGGAAAGAGGATGGCTCTCTATAGATTCTGAAAAGGTATCAGTGAAACCAAATTGGATGGGATATATCTAAATCAGAAACAAATTGTTGGGATATATCTAAATCAGAAACAAATAACTTTGGGATTTATACTAGATACAAAAGTTATAGGAAAAAAATAACTTCAGTGGTCTTTGAAGGATGTCACTAAGTAGTTTTCGCCTACATCTGGTAGTGACATTTTTTTCTCTCCTCTCTATGTTTCTTTAAGACTTAAACACATTGGTCATTTCAAATAATAATCTATTACTATATTGTACATTAAAGTCACCAAAATATTTTGTCTTTAATGTGAACATAATTTCACATTTATCTTCTGTTTTAATTTGATGTTCCAGTTTTAAGTAAGGTCATAGATTATTCTCACATATTTATTCTTTCATTTACTCATTATCACTACTATATAGATATGGTTCTTTGTTACCAGCAAAAAAAATCCCTTCTAAGCAGAAAAGGATGCATTAAGGGCATTAGCGAGCTTAACGAATTTCTATCTCAGCCCAAGAGCCAAATTTGGATGTTAGACAGCTGGAAAATTGCAGCCAGAACAGAACTTTGGTACTGTTCTAGTGAAAACACCATGATGGCATCTGCTTACCATTTAAAATGCCATGAATCAAATGTTTGACAACTATGATGAACCTGAACCACATATTAGCCATTTGCTCTTCCGTATATACTCTCAACACTTTTCCACTTCACCCTCTTCTCCAAAAGACTGATCTACCAGACTCCCCTAACAAGGTATTGACCCATATGGATTCTCTTTGGATGGACCAATGGGGATACTGTGAAAAAACTGGAGAGAAGAAAGAGAGTGAGTTTATGACATTTATTGATTTAGGTCCTTCCCTAAATCCTTTAGGTTCTATTAGGTTGCCTCAGGATGGCTATGTTCCTCTGGGCAACTTGCCCTGCACAACTCTCTCTCCCTCTCTACTCCAGTTTAATATCCATTTCTCACTCCTTTGGGATAGGGCTAGAGGGCATCCCTACTGCTGCTAGACCAGGGCACTTATTGTATTCATTAAGATGTCCTAAATACCATGCAGACCTTAACCAATGGGGCTTTTATAAATAGACAGTGTGTCCTGTCTTTCCTGTTGAGACTCAAATTTAGCAAAACAATATTTGCATTTTTGTTATTGAAGACTTGTTCTATAGCTATTCCAGGAAAATTAAAATTCTCCCCTAGAGGATGCTCTCTCCTTGCACTTGACTTATTTCCACCTTAACAAATCTCAGCTGTAAATCTGCCTGGTAGATATCAGATAATACTAAGAAGATTAGATGCAAGGATTGGGGGAAATTCAGTTTTATCTTTTAGGCTTCCACAATTCAAGACAGTACACCAAAAGGGGACAGAGTGGATGTTGCATGAGACAGTATACCATTATCCACTTCAAACACTGATATTTACACAGAAAAATCTATAAAAATTTGACCTGCTATGAAGTGAGTTGTACTGCTTTCTACAAGATGTGTCATGCATAGACTTGGCCTATGTTGTTTTATACAAATATTTAGATTAGTAATCAAAGAGAACAACTCAATATTAACCAAAAGCATGCATGTATTAATTATCAATAGTACATAAAGTTTAAAAGGTCAGGTAAATATTTGCTTTGTTATCTGTATTGAGAATATATTTTTCATATACGCAATAAATACACCTGAGGTTTATTCTATCATTCTACCAAATACACCCTCAAAAATATAGCTATAACACAAGTCCCATTTCCCTTGTGAATTCCATGGGTGCTGAAAATATTACACAGTGGATAGACTGTGGTCATAAAGTGTTTCCAGGATGTGGTAGACTTTATTTAAAAAATGTTTTATTTCTTTGAGAGAGAAAGAGAGAGGGAGTGAGAGGATCCCAAGCAAGCACCTTGCTGTTGGCACAGAGCCTGTCATGGGGCTCAATCCCACAAACCACAAGATCTCGACCTGAGCCAAAATCAAGGATGAGATTCTTAACTTACTGAGCCACTCAGGTGCCCCAAGATGTGGTAGATTTTTCAAATGACCAAAATCCTTCATTTCTCTGAAGAAGAGTAAGTACCCATTTCCCCAGCTCTTGAATATGGATGAGCTTTGTGAACCGTTTTGGCCAAAAGGATATAGGCAAAGTATGGCACAAGCAAACATTTGAAAAGTGCTTACACATTGGGACTTGCCCATTTGCCACTCCTGGGATCTCTTGCTACCACCATTGTATGAATAAGCCTTGGCAAGCCTGCTATGTGACAAGACGCACGTGACTCAATTATACCATCTGTTCAGATAACAGAAGCCAATCACCAGACAAATCTGTGAGGCCCTCCTGGAGAAGCTAGCCTCCAACCAGCCTGCCAGCTAACAGCAGATATAAGAGCTGGCCCAAATGAAGTGAGCCAAGCTCACCTGGAACACAAAAGCCACCACTGAGCCCAGCCCAAATTGCAGACCCACAGAATTATGAGCTGAGAAAGAAAATAAATAGGTGTTTTTTTTTTTTTAAAAAAAGGCTGATTTTTCAAGACACTAAGTTTTGTGTGTGTGTGTGTGTGTGTGTGTGTGTGTTTAACACAAACAAGTGAATGGATATATAAAAAGATACCTAGAAGGGGTATGAGGCTGTTGGCTAACCTAAAAAGATATAGCATTGGATGTAGGACTGGACAGTAAACTGAAGCTGGAAAAGCAGTGGGGAAACTTGCAAAGACTGGCCTGTGCTACAAAGTTGAAGACCAAGTGGCAAAACTGTCATCTGTTGCAACAAGGGAGACAAAGACTGTGTCTGCTATGTCGCTGGGCATTGACAAGATGGTTTCACAAAAGAATTTGCAAGTATCAGTCAGCTTCTTTTAGTCTCTAAGCTAAGGTGTGAAAACGGAGAGAGATGCTAAAAATAAACTATTTTCAAACAGAATTCATTTATTTTTTTTTTCCAGACAGAAATTAAAAGAAAAACAAAGGGGTAGGACAAGTTGGACTGGAAAACAAAATTGTTTCTCATTTCCAGTACCTTCAACTAGCAAATTATTATTATTATTATTATTATTTAGTTCCAGGTGTAGAATTTAGTGATTCACCACGTACATACAACACCCAATGCGCATCACAACTGCCCACCTTAAACCCCTCACCCATTAGACCCATCCCCCTACCCATCTCTTCTCCAGCAACCCTCAGTTTGTCCTCTATAGTTAAGAGTCTCTTTTCTGGATTGCCTCTCTTTTTCTCCCTCTCTCATGTTAATCTGTTTTCTTTCCTCATTTCCACAGATGTGCAAAATCATATGGTGTTTGTCTTTCTCTGACTGACTTATTTTGCTTGGCACAATACACTCTATTAACATCGCAAATGGCAAAATTTCATTCTTTTTCATGGCTGAGTAATATCTCCTTGTGTGTGTGTGTGTGTGTGTGTGTATACATATATATATACTCTTTATCCATTCATCCGTCAATAGATGGTGGGCACTTTCTGTAATTTGGCTATTAGAGGTAACACTGCTATAAACGCCAGGCTGCATGTATCCTTTCAATCAGTACTTTTGTATCCTTTGGGTAGATACCTAGTAGTGCAACTGCTGCATCATAGGGTAATTCTATTTTTAACTTTTTGATGAACTCCAAGAAAAGCAATTTCCAATAGAGTGAGGATAGAATGAGAACTAAATTGAGAACAAAGATCAAATCAAGGATGCGTCTGTAAAACTCTTTGTTAAAATCCTGAAAGAGTCACAGAGGTGCGGAACAGCCTCTCCAAGATACACACAAGGCTTCTGAGAATAATAAGGGTGCAGTTACACAAAATCTTAACCACCAAAAAGGCATCTGCCTCTAGAAAGGCAGTCAAATAAATTGACATTGGGGATTTTATCGGATAGAGTGAACTAGAATCTAATATATAAAATCCCACAAGTTTTTATGGGAGATCTATCAGGAAAAGAACCACAGTGTAGATTAAAAGGAACTAAGATTGCTAAAATTAAAAAAAAAAACAAAAACACTTCTTCTGTATCTCAACTGTTTACGAGAGGAAGCAAGTTAAGAAAGCTACTCAGCTGCAATTGGAGGCAATTTTTGTGGGGAAAAAAAATAAGAATATTTCAGAGACTTGATCCATGGGCTCAAAGGCTGGACTAAAGGTCCGTAGAAGATGGTGGCCAAGCAACCACTCCTAAGGAAAAGTTAAGACTTTTGTACTGGGAAGCCNGAAGTGTCTGTTCAGATCTTCTGCCCATTTCTTTCCTGGGTTGTTTGTTTTTTGGGTGTGGAGTTTGGTGAGTTCCTTATAGAGGATGTGAGCCGATGCGGCTCCCGGCATTTTGTCTCGCTCGCAAAAATAAAATATTAAAAAACACTAAAAAATTAATTATCCCATGGTGCCTGGGTGGCTCAGTCAGTTAAGTCTCCAATTTCAGCTCAGGTCATGATCTCGCAGTTCGTGGGCTGGAGCCCCACATCGGGCTCTGTGCTGACAGCTCAGAGCCTGGAGCCTGTTTAAGATTCTGTGTCTCCCTCTCCCTCTTCCCTTCCCCCACTCACACTCTGTCTCACTCTGTCTCTCAAAACTAAATAAACATAAAATTTTTTTTAAATAAAAGATAAAAAATTAATTACCCTATCCTTGTCCCTCCACTGTAGGTGAGGCACCTATGTGTTTTTTAGTTCACTGTTTTCTTTAGTTCATGGGATCAAGAGAAACACAACCTAGGACCAACATTCAGAGCTTATTTAAGCAAGAGAAACACATCCAAGGATCTCTTTTTAAATCATGAGTTCCGGGACTTCCAGCTGAAAACTGGAATTAAATGAGACTTCTGGGGAGTCTTGGGAGGAGATAAGGATATTTTTGAAAGTGAGAGGAGAGTGAATTAATTGGGATCAATGGACAAACGATAGTAGTTTATTAAAACTCAATTATCCCTCTTTCATATAAAGGCTTTCCACTTTCCCACCCCTTGAATCTAGGTTGGCTGTGTAATTTGCCATGTAAATGAGACATTAACAAAAACGATACAAACGCTTACCTACTTGCTGTTTCTGGGCCTTCTGCCACTGCCACCATGTGAATATGCCCAGATTAGCCTACTGGTTGATGAGAGACATGTGGCTTAATTACATTTATACTCCATCTGAGAATGTGACAACAATCAAACATGAACTAAGTCCTCGAGAGTCAGCCAGGCCTCAAGTGGCCTGCCAAGTAACAGCTGAGGAATTAGAAAGCCCAGCTGAGTTCATCCAAGTCCAACCTTAAGAAGAGGCCCGGTACAAACTGCCAAACTAAACTGAAGGTTGTTTTTTAAGCGACTCTCTTTTTACACTAGCTTGTTACACGGCAAAGGCAAACCAATATACAAGACTACTCTACTTCCATATAAACATCTGGATGGAATCTTGAAAGAACAACATGAAAATCTTCTATATCTCCCATTGAGAAGTCTGGGAATCTAGGATTACTGAAGATTAGATTTTTTTGTTTGCTAAAAGGAAGACATTTTCTTGGAAAAAGTTGAACCCTCTTTTTAAACTATGTCTGTACCTCCCCCAGAAAGTACTGTCTTAAAAACCAAAGACAGTGTTGTGCCCGAATCGCGAGTCCCAGAGACCTCCAAGGAGCCGGCACTGATGAAAATACAAAAGTGTCTTTATTACAAGCTTGAGCAGGGGCTCACCCGCCTACCGATGTAGTGGCAGCAAGGTGAAGCCCCAAACAATAGCGAGTAGGGTTATTATGGGGTAAGGGACGGGGGTGTTATAGTGCACACGTTGTACATATAGCATCATCACATAAGCATCAATTACAATTGTACAGCAGCACCCATGGTAACAGTTTTGACCATTCAGTATCTGTGAAGTGTTCATTACTTTTGGTGGGACCCAATCAAGACTTTTGAGAATCCCTTGAAAATGACCAATTATGAGATGAGTTCAAAGGGCCCACGTGGGGTTCAGGCAAGCAGTGAGAAATTGGCTAGTTTGTACAAAATAACTCTTTGCAGTTCCCAGCCTTGACTCAGACCATAGGAATGCTTTTTTGATTAGCTCATCTGAGGGTGGTCTGAGGATGGCTTTAGCCTTGAACAATCTGAGGCTTTTCCTGGAATTGGGACTGGGGCTACGTGCAGCCCGAGGTTGCTCTTAATGGAGGACTTAATTTTAGGCTCTTCAACAGTACTTTACATTGAAGAGGCTTCAAATTTGAGTTGAAAGATGTTGGGGACAGGGGAGGATGGGTCATGGAGAGGGCATGACCTCTAGTTAACCTGAGGGCTGGCCTGATCAATCAGAAGTTCCTTGGAATGTACATTTTTCCCACTGTTCCCACAGTGGGAATCATTTCCAAGGTGATGGTCTTGAGAGAGCAGTATGTGGTTAGAACATCTGTACAGTATTCATGACTTAACCCATTTAAGACCTCTGTATAGAATTTTTAGATCTTGGAGGGTGGCTGTGGAGATCTACTTGGCTTGCAGCCCCCTAAGTCTTGTGAAGTTTCCCTCCCTCGTTCATCCAGCCTGCTGCCAAGCCCTCTGGAGTCATCCACCTCTTTCTGGGACGTCTCCTTACCCTCAGATAAAGGGCCCAGTTCTCAAAGCAACCAAAGATCTGGCTTAGTTTTACCTAGTAACCATTAACTGTATAGGCTATATATACATATACATACACATACACATATATATATGTAGAGTACATAAGTGGACAATTCTATTTCTCTGCTGAATAAGTAAAATAAAGGGGTTTGGATGAGGCGATACCTGAATTTCCATCAAGCTTTAAAATATTTTGGTTTTCATTTCATATTTTGAGGTCAGTCCGACCATTAAACTAATGGTCCATTAAACTAATAACAATGCTTCTCATAACAATTGAATTCATATAACTATGTTTTTAATCCAGGTGTGTATGGAAGATTTATGTAGTTCAAGACAGAAAATAATTACATTCCTAGGTTGCCCTATCAACCTGCCTAGCTATCTAGAGAAATTAGAGATTTGTATTTCCTAATATTGTACAATTGAAAGTTTCAGCAATTAGTCCATTGAAAAGTATTTTTTAAATACTAATGACACGTGAAGTATATTGTTTTCACACCTTCTAGGACACAAGACATGTTATATCTAGAAATTGCCCCCAAAGACCTTACTGTTAGTTGAAAAAGAAAGATATTTACCTATTTAAAAGCAAATCGGGGGCACCTGAATGGGTCATTGATTGAGCATCCAACTTCAGCTCAGGTCATGATCTCACGGGTGCTGAGTTCCAGCCCCACATGGGACGCATTGCTGTCGGCCTGTCAGCACAGAGCCCACTTCAGATCCTCTGTCTCCCTTTATCTCTGCCCCCCAACTTATGCTTTCTCTTTCAAAACATAAATTAAAAAAAAAACATTCAAAAATAAAGCAAACCACAAGCTAACCCATAAGAATATATGACAAATACCAGTGACATCACGTAAGTCAAAGTTTAGTGGTGAAGAGTGTAAGCTTTGGAGCCAGACTTCTGAAATCTGATCCTCGCTCCATCACTTACTGGCTATGCAGCATGGACAGCTTTTGTTTTGATTTGTTTTTGTTTTTTACCATCTCTGGGTCACGCCCTTACGTACATATGCACAAAATAGGTATCTCAAAGCACATACCCCAGAGATTATTGTAATTATTATATATGAAGTGCCCACAACTGTTTAAATGTTAATATATGCGAAGTGCTAAGCACATAGAAACTGTTAGATAAGTGCTATGTATCTAAATGTAGACGGTAAATGGCTAGGAATAATTAGCTACTCCACATGAACTGCCCTAAGAGACAAACCCCAGCCGCCTCTAGAAGAGAAGTCAGCCAACTTCCCGACTTCAATTTCATGTTCCATCTGTTTATCAGTTTTCAGAATTGGACCAAGTGTGTTAAGATCTTTGTTTCCTCACATACTCAAAATCCGTGTGCTATGGTATTTATTATTATGGACAAATTCTAATAACAAGAAATGTGAGAGGCATGTTTTAATCATAATCATGCTCTGCTTTTTTTTTTTTTTTTACATTTTTTTAAATGTTTATTTTTGAGAGTAAGAGACAGAGAAAGAGAGAAAGGCATAGAATTCCAAACAGGCTCCAGGCTCTGAGCTGTCAGCACAGAGCCCATTGTAGGACTCAAAACTCAGGAATGGCAAGAGCATAAGCTGAGCCTAAGTCAGATGCTTAGCTGACTGAGCCACTCAGGCACACCCAGCCTGGTCTGCTTTCAAATGGCTGTTAGAATCAATACAGCTCTTGAAGCAATAGCATGGAAATACACATGTAAGCTCCATATCTATGCTGTGCACTAATGCATCTCTCTTAGGAGACTGGCACAAAGCATGCATCCAGGGAAGATCCTTGAAATAATGAATCTGGTGAAACTAATTTCAGATGAAGAATACTAGAGGCAGTATCAAACAAATGCAAAGCTCCATAGGTAGTGTTTTTTTCAGATGACTGCCTTTTTTTTTTTTTTTTTACACGCACCTACACAAAGTTATACAGGTGAAACAAAAAACAGTAATTCATCTTAAATTAATGTTAGAAAACGCATTCATGTACTAAAAGATTTAGGTTTCCAGAATTTTTCCTTTTGAAGTTATTTGGAGCCTAACAGTTTATAATGCTCTCAGAGCCACCTTAGAAGTGATTTTCAGTGAAAGCCTTCAGTGCTGGGTCTGCAAGTGTGGTCTCAAAAGGGCAGCATCAGCATCACCTGCATCCTTGTGAGAGATGTAAATCCTCAGGCCCCATCCCTGACCTGGTGAAATTCTGGAAGTGGGCCCAGCAGTAAGGCTCAATGAAGTCCGCAGGTGTTTCTGTTGCATGCTAAAATGGGAAAGCCCTGGCTTCCAGCAACTTTGTGTTCCTCACTGTCTTTTCTTACAGATTTCCAAAGGAATGTTATTGTCCTGTCTTCAAAGAAATAGACAATCCTTGGGTTATTTCAGGAACTGGTTCGCATATTAAAAAAAAAAAACAAAATACAAAATACAAAAAAGGTAAGCTCACTCTTCTTTTCTGAAAACAATGGAATAGAACTGTTCTGCCAGGGAAAGTTTTTCAAACACTTGGGCAGGACTTTTTTTCTTTAATATCTTTTACCACATAACTTATGCTAAGTATATTTTTTGTCCTTTCTTTTAGAAACTGTTGATTTAGTGAAGAGAACAAGAAATATCACATAGTACAAAGTGTATAAGTCACCAAAGAAAAAGGCCAAAAACTAAAAGTTGAAGAAAAGGCTAATACTGAATTTCATTTTAAAGAGGTAAAAATTCACAAAGCCATGAACTTCATCTAAAGAGGGGGCACTTGCATAAAATAGAAATAATTTGTATGTAAAATGGAAGAACTGATTTTCCCAGTTTGATTGCCATTCAGAGACACATTTGTAAATTATAAGAAGAGGTTAGGGGAAAAAGAGAAAGGAATTTAGATTTGCAGTCTTAAAATACTGCCAAAGCACTGCATAAATGATTTTTTAACAGTAATTGAGTGTGTGTATAGGGAATAGCACTGTATTAACCACTTTGGGAATTATAATTTAGTTGAATACAGCTCTAGTTTTCACAGAAGACACAATCTGCCGGAAAAAGTATCTACTTTATGATGAACGTGCATGTTAAAAAGCACTAGGGAGAAAAGATAAATTTCATTTTAACATGTAGAGTTATAAGACTGTGCTCTATGAGAGAATTCTATAGCCAGTTTTTTCAGATGGACTGCAAACATTAGAGCTCTGTTAAGATAAAATGACGTTGGTCCAGATTTAGTACAGTGCCTCAGACACAGTAAGTAATCTGTAAACATGTGTTACTCTACTTTACAGTAAATTCTATTATATTTACTTTCACAGTAGAAGTATCAGCTCCTTAATTAGCTGTATTAATGTACCAACTAGGAGTTAGTGAACAAGAAAAAGAGAAGACATAATTGTCAACTACAACAAAGAGTTTATTTACATTTTAAGAGGGTTTAAGAGACTCAGTGAGAGATGAGAGACTGTGGGACATACAATAATGACACTATTAATATAAATCCATGTATCATGAGGATTTATTGAACTCCAACAGTGTGTAAGATACTCTAGAGCATGTTATCATGCACTGTCAGGATATAAAAACCTGCAAAGCGTAGATTTCTTGTCTGCTGAATGAGAAGATAAGACATATCTGAGAAGTATATGAAAACTGAATACAAGGTGATTAAGTGTCCATTTTATGAGGGACAGTGAAGGGTACAGGGTCAATAAAAATTAAACAAGAGATTTATATTGGCAGGTGGTACTGGAGTTTTTGGGTGGGACTGTAATTCCTTTTCTGCTGTGTTTTTGGTTTTGTTTCTTTTTAAATTTTACTTATTTATTGAGCGAGAGAGAGACAGAGAGACAGAGAGAGAAAGAATGGGGTGGAGGAGGAGGGAGGGAAAAAGAGAAAGACAGTGAGAGAAAATCCCAATCAGGCTCCATGCTGTCATTGCAGAGCCTGATGCAGGCCTAAATTCATAAACAGTGAGATCACGACCTGTGCTGAAATCAAAAGTTGGCCGCTATAACCGACTAAGCCACCCAGGAGTCCCTGTTCTCCTGTGTTTTTAGGACAAAATCATTACCTCCCTTGCTTCCCCCATCTTCTTTCTCTTCCCCTTAAACCATAAACACTGAAGAGCTCATAGTGGTAAGGTGGAAGGAATATGATTAGAAAATTTACAAAGAGAGTAAATGGAGAGAGAATGGGATATCATCTGTTACTTGTTCCAAGAAACAACCAACCAAATAAGTGGATGCAGGCAGGGCTGGAGGCAGAAGAAGAGAGGTAAGTATTCTTGACTCAGTATCAATGGTTCATCAGAAAAACAAAATCAAATCTACAGAACTAATTGTAATTGCCACCAAGTTTGCCAATGAAACTGTGTATACACACACACACACACACACTAACTCACATTCACACATTCTAAACGGTTTACAGAGTGACTTTGCACACATTCTATTATTAATTTGCACAGCAAATATGAGTGGATACAGTTGCTCAGGCAGCTTAAAAGATTTGAGTAAAGGCTAACAGCTAGACATTGGATGGAGCCAGAATTTAGAGTCAAATACTCAAGGGGCGCCTAGGTGGCTCAGTCGGTTAAGCATCCTACTTCGGCTCAGGTCATGATCTCGCAGTTCATGGGTTCAAGCCCCGTGTCAGGCTCTGTGTTGACAGCTAGCTCAGAGCCTGGAGCTTGTCTTCGGATTCTCTGTCTCCCTCTCTCTCTGACTCTCCCCTGCTCATGCTATCTCTCTCTCTCTCTCTCCCCCAAAATAAATTAAAAAAAAATTTAAAAATTAAAAAAAATATATACTCAAAATGGTGCTCTTTGAAGGGCCAGAGATGAAGGTGCATCCTGGTCTAAATTTAATTCAATATCAAGAAAAAAAAGTTCCAACACAGGAGTAACTATCACCTGTTGAGCACGAACCATATGATCAATGTTTTACCTCTCTAACTGGACGATCTCTTCGGCCCAGCCAGAGACTCTTTAGGATGCATATATTAGTATATGGGCTTTTGCTCATGTAATCAATAATCTCCATGGTCAATAGTTCTAACTAATAGAATGAGGAGGGAATAATTCTCTGTGCCTTCCAAGGCTGGTTCAGCTAAGAAAAGACAATAGTGTTTCTCCTTCTCTCTCTCTTTCTCTCTGGCATCCTAACTCCAGTGCTCTAAGGAAAACAGGCCATATGTGAAGGCCATATATAATTGTTCAAGAAGGCGGTCCTAGTTCGCATCCCAACCAACATCAGGCCTTATGACCAGGCTGTGAGGAGCCTTCTCCAGGCATTGACTGCAACATGATAGGCCCCGAGCGACAGTAGGCTAGCTGAACTCAGCCCCAAGGGCCAAGGGAGATAAAAAGAAGTGTTGTTGCTTGAAGTTCTTAAGCTTTAAGCTGATTTGTTCTACAAATGACAACCAGAACCTCATTTTTTTTTTACCTACATTATTTCTTTAGAGAAGGCAGTTAGTTCAATTTGTAGGCTCTCTGCAGAAAACTAGCCAGGTGATGAGTATGTAGCACCTGTTCAGGTGGGAGACCTCACTGTGCAGACACAGTTACTTAAATGGTGGGGTGCAGCCAAATGAAAATGCAGGGCCCCCTTTTCAGAAGCAGAAAAAAAAATATATAGCTTTTTCTTTTCTTTTATGGTGTTTCCACCTGTTTGTGTTTTGTTGTCTCATGCCTTTTCCAGGGAAGCAAAATTTACATTTAAAATTCTGAGCATTTTTTGTGCTATTCATCTTTATATTATGCAATGCTAGCTTCAAATGTATATATCAAAACATTCAACTTCTATGTGGAATTGCCAAAATTATACAATTCATATTACATGACTCCTGTCCAAAGGGGACCATAAGTCCAGCAAGGGAGAGAAATAAGAGCCAGACTTAGAAAATCTAGAAGGAGAAAGAGAGAACCTATGCCTCAGGACAGAGTGAGGCTAGGGATTGTTGTGGGGCATAAGCATAGTGTGGGAGTGTAGACTCTCACAGGTGACAAAAGTGTGGGGCCATCTAGAGGTGCAGGGTGTATACACGCTCACTGAGCCTGCTGCCTACACAGGAGCCATGCCTCAGAGAGGGTGGGGTCTGGAGAAATCAAGTGCCCTATCTCACTGGTCTGTGGGCTCTTCACCAATACAGACAGGCAAGCCCCGAGGATCTTTAAACCTTGGTACTGGGAAGCACTCAAAGCTGGAGGAAGGGTGGGCACCAAGACAGATGCAGCATCATCGAGTGGTTACACCATAGGGTAGGTGCTGCTGGGCTGGGCTGGGGACTCTTCATGTCATAACATTCTAGGTTCTAGGATACCATGGAGTCCACACACTCACCCTTTCCCATTCCTGCACCCATGCCTGAATCCATGTTGGGGACAGAGGCTAGCAAGGGCTATGAGATGGGGAGTGGGGGAAGGAGGCTGGAGGGGCCCAGGTTGCTAGGGAGTCAGGGAGCCCTGAAGCAGAACAACCATCTAGGGAGGCTGCAGGGAAGCAGGATGTCTGGGAGGCTCCAAGGCCCATGCTTGATCCATTGTCCCTTAAGACTTGCAAATCACAAGGGCAACACATGGAGCATTCCATTAGAAAAAGAAAGAATCAATAAGTAGTTTCAAATGTAATTGAAATTCTAACAGAAGTCCAAGGTGCAATGGGAGCCAGTGGGGGTAGGAGGGGTCATCTCTGAAGTGTGCAGAAAGACTTCCCCTCTTTCAGATGACACTGGAAGGATGAGCAGGAGTTTGTGTGTCTTTGTTTCTTGGTTTGTGGGAGAGACAGGAAAAGGGTTAAGCAGGGACACAGAGAAAGGGCAAAAGAAAGGCAGGGCATTCTCAGGAGAAAGAAGGGCATGGAGGGCAGTGCTGTCTCTTAAACAGATGCTAATTTTGTAGGTAATGCACACCCAAAGCTGACATACTAAGGGGAAAAGAGAGCAGGTTCTGACAGACAAAGGACATTAAAATGCAAACCAACAGCAAACCCTGCTGTCTCAGAAGCAGGGAGGAGCATACAAGAGACAAAACAAATATTTTTCCCAAATGCAGAGCTTGAGATAGGATTCCCATGCAACCAGTTCACTTTGGAAGTTACTGCAGAAAGCGCCCTGAAGGAATAATGACATAGGACAGAGAAAGGAAGGTACCTAATGAAGGCACAGTTGCTCTGTGGGTAACTGCTACTCTTACCATGGAGCCCCCAGCCTGGAGAGATAGCACAGAAACTTCCCTCAGACTTGTCTCCTGTGGGATAAAGAAGCCAGGGTATTTTCACCAATTCCCATCCATCACTGGTGAGGCATTGCCCCAGGGGAGCTAACTCCCTAGGGCTGTGGTCTGGCCATGTGTGGCAACAGCATACTGCTAGGACCAGAAAATGCCTCAAGCAGAGACCAAGACTGTCATTGGCATTCTTGCCAATGGTGAACTTCAAGGCAGGATGAGAGGTGTGGGCAGGGTACAGTGCTGGCCACAGCATCTGACTGAGTAGCTCATTGAGCTGAGGTAAGGAAATGGAAACGATTTTCTTCTCCAGAAGAAAGTTCTAGAGAAGACCATGACCTAAGCAGGGAGATAAAATGTTAGCTGGTACTTCCTAGTTCTCCAGTGAAATGAATCGATTCACAGAGTTTTAGCACTCAGTATTTCAACTGCCATCTTACATGACAAAATTGGGTTTTCTAAGAGCAAACTGACTTATCCAAAGTTTCACAGCCACTAAGAGGATGAGTTTCATAGTGTTGATTCCAGTCTTTTTTCTACTATTACATACCTCTTTACTAACATGGCTGTCACCTTGAAAAGGAAGAAAAAAAAGAATAAAGAATAAATGGAGATTGGCATAATCATCTGCATGCACCAGGACATAAGCAGCTTCTAGAAAGTGGATTTACAAGTGAAGTCAAAACAGCAGCCGGCATCAGAAGCCCTCCACCTTCTTGAAATGTATATAAATATTTTCTTCCAAGAACTCACCCTTCGTCCAACTTCATATCCTCTACAATTTTGGAGAAGCAACAGAACATTTTCCACATAATATTGCTAATGTGTCCTATCTGTACACTAAGGTATATAACATGAATAAGTAAGAAAAACTAGATTTCCCCCAGTTTAGTAATAAAGAGTAACACTGAATTATGGAGGGTAGTTATGTATCAGTAGCCCTCCAAGGAATAAATTAGCATATACCAGAGGAACAAAATTCTACTATGCCCAAACACATCACAGGCTTCTAAGAAACAACTTCAAGAGCTAAAAAGAAAAAAAATCAATATTAACACAATATTTAATCATTTATAGAAGGACAGTGTTCTTGGCACTGTACCTTAATAGCAGTCTAAAATTATATCCCCTAGTATAAGAACATGGCTTTAGCCACTGGAGTGATTCAGCTGGTATAGTGATTTATTCAAGGGGTATAAAAAGATTTGAAATATTAAAACATTAAATTTGAAAGGTTATCTTCTCTGCCTGGACAAAAGCTACATATAAGGGTAAAAATATGACTTGAACAAATAATAGGACATCTAGAAATGAAGGATGCCTTCTAAAGGAACAAAACTTTTAAAATAAGGTAAATAGAAAGTTTCATTAAAAACATCTAACATACTGAATATATATTTGAGGGCAAATGTAAGAATAAGTCATTGTCATCACTGCCATGAGCAATCTTAAAAATCAAAATGCTACAGAGAAGTTATTTTAATGATAGTTAAATCCTCTAGAGAGCCAGGTGAGCTTTTGACGTCAATCTCAACTGTCCCTAAAAATTCTTCCCCAAATGATACACGATCCCCCAATCTTTCCATTCAAACAGCTACAAAAGATCACAGTCTCACACAGCTCATACGTTTTTTAATTCAACTTTTGTCAAACTGATTTATGATTTCGAATTGGACTTATGTCAATTTGATTTATGTTCCGGCTCTCGGTCGATGCTATGCGTACTTACCATGACAGAGTTGTCACATAAGGAAGGGGACCCACAGGGACAGAGATGATACACCTCCCAAGGTGCCATTAACTGGAAATAACAGAGCAAGACTTGCCCTTTGCTCTAAATGGTCCATGAGCTTCCAGAAGCCTGCGTCTTGCACATCCAGGCACAGATTAGATGCGTGGACTCCACTGAGATAAGCAAACAGATATAATCCAGTGCTTTCTGGGAAGGTAACACCTCCCATAAAGTTCCTTTGTACTTTTAAAGAACAGATGAGTTAGGAAACCATTTAAAACTCGTTACCTATGACCATTAAGTGATAATACATTTCTGTTCAGCTTGTCTTGCTACAGAAGGAAAGCCTATGTGGTTGTCTCAATTTTTCCCACCTTAATATGGACATTTTGCCCATCCCAGGGAGGAACAGGTTTCAAGGTTTGGTGGAGAAAAAAGATGTGTGAGATAATACTGCACCATCAACATTCACACAAAATAAACTTCTCAGCCAACACACCCAAGGACTTGACAGTAAATTATCTGCCCTTTTAGGAGCAAGATTATGATTTCACTATTAACAACTGTTGACCAGGATATAAGGTCCTAGTTTCTCCACATGTGGTCTGCCATTAGCACACATATTCTTCAAAATCATTGATGTCACTGCTAAGTATAATTTAACTCTTTTCTTTTTATTATTAGTTCATTACCATATTTGACTTCTACAAATCGAAACTAAAACATGAAGTATAGACCAGGTGTCTATCAAGCATATCATATTTTCTTGGATCACCACCAAACAGTGCAGTGATAAGATTCCCCAAATGATCTTTTCCTTAACTTTGGTTTGCAGAAAACACTCTCTCTTTAACAATTAATTATCGGCATAATTTCTACAAATAGCCACTGTTACTACCTCCCCTGAGATCACCAAAAGTTAGTTTGAAAAATATGTTTTGAAAATATTTGAGAAGAATATTGTTCTTACTGAATATCTGCAGAGAACAGAATATACCATGATGTCAAGGCCATGGCAATGCCAGAAAATATTCTTGTCTAAAGAGATCCTTAGATACAAAACAAGCCCATTAAGGGGCACCTGGGGGGCTCAGGCAGTTAAGGGTCCCACTTCAGCTCAGGTCATGATCTCACAGTTCACGGGGCTCGGTTTGTGTGTTCGAGTCTCACATTGGGGTCTGTGCTGACAGCTAGGAGCTTGGAGCCTGCTTCAGGTTCTGTGTCTCCCTCTCTCTCTCTGCCCCTGCCCCACTCATGCTCTGTCTCTCTCAAAATAAACATCAAAGAAAAAAAAGACCATTAAAATTTTACATTTTCTGTAAACTTTAAGTTGTGATCACCAAGAACTATCTGGCCAGTTTCCTACGTCCGGATAGCAGCACTCAAATTATAGCGTATTCAGAGAGTTATGGAAGTTTACTCTTCATAGATCTTCAATCAAGAAAACAGTCACATCTTTAACCAGTTTATGAGCAGCTGTCTAATTCAGGAGAACGTTCTAAACCAGTCACAATGATCTAATCCATCCCTAGAATTTTATATCAATTAGATGCCCATTCTACTGATCTCAGGATTTCAGGCAGCCTTGAACTCTACTTGCCAAAAAGCGTCTGATGCTATGAAATTAATTTGAGGAACTGTGTATTTCCTCAAATTAGCAAATACCATAGCACCTCAAAACCATATTGGATTCTAGCAAGGACTGATGAAACTTTCTTACACTGAAGGTAAGAAAACTAGGCAAGGCCCCCACAAAAAAGCCAGGGGACTCCTCCTCCACATCTAACACCCCAGGCACATGACTCAAATTTGTATCTTAACCGAATGACAAATTATGACAGGTTTTATACAGTGTTGTTGAAACAGCAAGTGCCAAAGTTCTCTTGTGACGCTTCTCCCGTACTAATGGCTCCAAGCACCACGCTGTTCTCGGTCACATCAGTGAGATAACATAGAAGGCCATGAATAGCCTTGGAAGAAAGCAATGGTTAAATACAGAATAATGGGGCTGTTACATTTTATTTCATGTTATATCAGCAAATTAATCAGTTATGTAGCTGTTTCTTTCAAGACCACTTGCTCTGACCTTTCCATAGCTCGGGCGGTTTAGCGAGAGAGAAGAGTAAGAATTCATCGCAGATCCTTCCATGCTCTTGCAGTATAACAGGTGTCACAGGGAAAGCTGATTAGCCTTGTTAGGAGAATGTTTTTCCAAAGGAGTGGAAGTGCTCATGCTCTGCGTGGTGCTCTTCTTTCTCTCATTAAGCCTGACATTTCAGTGCTTTGCTGCAAATTAAAAACCCACTATTGCGTTGGACGGTCAGTATGAAATTTTGCCTGATGCAGAGAACACAGTACAAAGAAACGAAAGAAAAGCAAAGAAAGAGTTCCTGATGCATACTTTGTAGCTGTGGTCACTTGATGACCGTTACCAAGCAGCAGCAGTACTTGAGTCAGTTTTTAGGCAGCCACGGGCAGCTGCTAGAAAACTGACTACCAGAGCAGCCTCACAATTGACAAATCAGAGTGGACTTCAGCGGGAAAGCCAAAGCACATTTGCTTTGTCTCCTCTTCATTCCAAATTACCTGCCTTTTCCACAGGCAAAAGTTTTGTCAGAATTCTTTGATTTGTATTTTGACCTCGATTTCAATTAAGCGTCTGCTTCACTTTTACAAGTAGAGATCAAAGCAGATGGTACCCGCAGCAACAGAGAAACAGAGCAACAGGCTCTAAGGGGTGGGACGGCTTTGGGTCCGGCGAAACTATCATTACGATATAAGGCTTGGGTTTTCTCTGGAAGTAGAGAGATTCGAAGTATGTGCATATGTCACTGCGACCTCTTGATACTATAATTTTTGTCTTATTGATAGAAGTGTATGATTCATGTGCATTTTTTAAAAAAAGAATAGTTGTTGCCCTATTTAGGAACTGCACCAGAAATGGGAATTTTACTCTGAAAAAAGTACTTTGAGAGCAGAACATACTAGGAAATAGATTTCTATTTTATTTATTAATTTATCATTAGCTATAATGGGCATGGACTGAGTGAACAAGTTATGAGGGAGAGCCAGGAAAATCCTGTTCTGAATATAAACAGCATATCCAACTATATGCAGTAAATAACTACACAATATTAATTTTAGATAGAGAGATATACAAAGATAGTGTGATAAATACAATTTCTAATTTAAAAAAAATTTTTTTTATATATTTCTGAGATAGAAACAGGGTGAACAGGGGAGGGTCAGAGAGAGAGGGAGACACAGAATCTGAAACAGGCTCCAGGCTGTGAGCTAGCCATCAGCACAGAGCCCGATGCAGGGCTTGAACCCACAAACCGTGTGATCATGTCCTGAGCCAAAGTCGGATGCTTAACCAACTGAGCCACCCAGGCGCCCTTCTAATCATTTTATAAGTAATGGATTTAATCTCATTTTTATAATTTCTGTTTCTACATGTTTCTCCTTTCATCTGGATGTAAGTAGGCCTGGAATTTAGTAACCAAATATACTCTAACAAATATAAGACATTCCTATCCCTTTTTTTCTTTCTAAAAAATACCAATCACATGCAACATTAAAAAATGCAAATGCTATGTAGAATATCTGTATTATCTAATTCATGTTGTCGTTAGTAAGAAAGCAGTTGAAATTATATCTACTAAAATAAAGGAGTAACAGATTACTAAGCTAACATTGTTAGTTAAGGAATTAATAAACATGGCATCTTCGTTTTCTATTGTCACATAACAATATTAGCGGCTGAAGACCACAAGCCTCCCAATTTCTATGGATGAGGACCTGCAGGTACAGCTTCGTGCCACTGGCTCAGGGTCTTGTGTGAAATTACAGTCAAGCTGTTGCCTAGGGCCATGTTCTTACCACAAGACTGGATTGGGAGGGTTCCCTTCCAAGGTGGTCTGCGTGGCTGTTGGCAGAGCTTGGAACACTTGCATCTGTGCATGATTGTCCCTCCCCACAGGTCTGCCTCACAACATGGCACCCTGCCTCTGCACAGAGTAAATGACCCAACAAGGAACAAGAGAGAACATCCAAGATGGAGGCCAGAGCCTTTTCTTACCCGATCTTGATGTAACGTCCCATATTGTTTACCACATTCTATTCATTAGGAAGTCAGTAAGTCCAGCTCATACCCAAGGGAAGGGGACTATACAAGAGTGTGGATACCACAAGGCAGGGGTCATCTGGGCGAAAGCAGAGGCTGCCTTTCACATATTACGTTGAAACTCTCTTGGAAAGTATCCCTTTAGGTCTCAGTTCTGTTTAATCAGCAGCTATTTCTCATTTGTAATAATAACTGATTCAAATATTCTATATCAATATGATACCTGGCTAAATCGGTTATTTGAACCTCTTGAACTGAAGGCTCCAATAAGCACATGTAAATATAATTTAGTCCTCCAAATAGAGTAAGTTATGTCTTCTGATGTGGCCCATTTCTGACCCTGTAGGAAACCAATTTAAACTTTTTACACTATTTATAATTGCCTCCAAATGTAATCCCTTTTTTAAAATTTATATTTTCATTAGTTAATATACAGTACAATGTTGGTCTTAGAAGTAGAATTCAGTGATTCATCAGTTATGTACAAAACCCTGTGCAAATCACAAGTGCCTTTCTTAATACCCAATCAATCTTATTTCTAATTATCAAATAATTGTTAAATGCCATTAGATTGTTTGGAAATGAGATTGTGAAATCTTCTGGTAAAGTATTAGTAAACTTCAGTTTGAAGCATAAATCAAATGTGATAAAGAAGGATATATTCTATTTCAGTTTGGCAAGAATATTTTCCTGGTTCAGCAGAAGGGGATTAAATTCTGGACAGAAACAGACAAAAAATGTAAAAGACTTGGAAAGCTTGATTGATTCCAGATCTACCATTGCCTTAGTTTTTCTTTTTAATAAAAAAACGAAAAACAAGAGCATCAGTCAAAAATAGGTTTAGCATCTATACCTGCCTCCATATACCTATCCTTCAATTCATTATTTCTCAAGGTAAGAAATGCTATTCAAATCTTGCTCCATATTACTTATATTATCTTTATAAAAGCTTCATTAAGGATTACATTTCAATTCCAATAATGAGTCACCATTTCTGGCCCTTCACCATTGACTGAAGGATCTTTTTTTTATACATTCTGTATCAGGCTGTTACATTTTTGGCTCTTTTTCTTGAGGCAGAAGTAAGGATATCAGAACATCAGAATCATATTGGATCCCTACTGCTTATTACTTTTTTTTAAGCAAGAAAAGGTCAGGTCAATCCTGTGACCCATTCAGATACCAGAGAATGTCATGGTGAGGAACTAAATCCTTTCAGAGCATCTGTCTCCCTGACCTGGCTCTTGCCCGTGGTTGGCCTGAAATTGAACCAGTTGGATGGGACAAAAGACAGGTGCTAATGATCATGCATATCTGCAAAAATCACACCTCATAGTACAATAGTCTCCTCAAGGCTTTCAGAATACCTTCCATTGAAGTGATTCATCACTTTCAAGAATGCCACTTTAAAATATTTCTAGCAATCACATAAGGCACGTGCTGAGAATGACATGAATTAGATCACTTTAAATACACAGAGGTAAATCTTTCCCTAACTGCCTCCACTATATAAGTAGAAGATATCATTTCCAGTTTAGGGGCTATTCATTAATGACAATGCAAGTTCACATAAGAATTATCCACAGAAATACACACACATACACACACATACACACACAAATGCACATGTACACACATGGTATACTCAGGCTCGCACATACTGTGAATAATGAAACAACTTGCCATCTAAAATGATGCTAAAATATACTTTTACCACAGCATAAAGGGCACTTGCATGAATATATATGCATCAAACGGCTAAGATGTACAAGCTAAGCAATTTAAAAGGAAATTGAGTACTAACAAGTAGTTTTCATTTAAAAACTCAAGTTTGTTTCCTAGGCCAAAAGAAAAAACTCTGAGTACCAATAAAGTGATGTAAACCTCTATTTTAATTCCTACTAGAAAACAGGTCTATTGTTTGAATCAATCAGCCTTACATTTGATTTTAATATGGCTGCCCTTTTCTCTGTGTATGCTTTCTCAGTGGGAAAACAAATTCTTCTTCAATATCTTTACAAATACAGAAGATATTAGCTTGCCCTATCAATTAGAAGGCCTATGTTGTGAGGAGTAACATACTGAAAAGATGCCCCTGTGATTTAGCATTTCTTTATCAGCTTCCCCCAAAGTAACAACTTTCACGTGTGGGACCTTATATTACCCAAAGATAAAAGCATCCAGTGAACTTTCTGTTGGACTACCTCCTCCCTATTTTCTCCATCTTGCCCTTTTTTGTGCCTTACCTTAACAACATGACTCAGCCATTACTCCTCCTTGACGTAAAACAGCACCTAGTGATTTTTCTTATCGTAACCAAACTCAGAAAAAGGCGTACATCAGAAAGCCTTCAAGATACTCTGACGTCTTATTTCTCAGAAGGACTTTACATGGCTTTGATGTGTCCATGTTTCAATTATTATCTGTTTTCAGTCTCTAGAGAGTTCTCAGGAAGGCGAGAGCTTGATGGTAACAAGAGACAACTAGCTGTTTTAGTCAGCTAGGGCTGCCATAACAAAAATGCCAAAGACTGGGTGGCAGAAACAACAGAAATTTATTTTCTCATAGTGCTGGAGAGCAGAAATCACAGATCAAGGTACTAGCATGGTTGGCTTCTGATGAGAGCACTCTCTTTGGCTTACAGATGGCCATCTGCTCTCCATGTTTTTACATGGCTTTTCCTCTGTGCAGCACACTCCTAATGTTTCTCATTGGAACATCAACCCTTTAAGACCTAATTTACCCAATTATCTTCTAAAAAGTCTTATTTCCAAATATAGTCACATTGGGAGTTAGGACTTCAACATGTGGATTTGAGGGGTGGAGGAAAACAATTCAGACCTTAACACTTGCCAGTATGCTGGGATCTTAAATGATGTCTTTAGGGTCCCACAGGAAACTCTATGGTTCCTTAAGGGGTCATTCAGCTCTAGAAGGTCTGTGAAATCCCGTTTGCTAGTCCCATCACAGGTTATCAGCTATCTCTGGATCTATGTCTTGGTATATAGACCAAGTACATACGGACTTGTATCTACAATATTGGAGTAGCCATTGGCAATTCTAAAGGAAACTTCTAAACTTTCCTTTACATATTAGGAAATAAAGCAAACCATTTACCAATGACTCACAGTGATCCAGGTCTGTCTTAAAAAGGTGCCATTCTTATGATCTAAATCTCTATCCTTTTCAGATAGTACTGATCATGATTTAGGGCCATGAGAGTGAATCAATCCTTCCTCCTTCAATTATTCATTCACTCACTCATCATCTATTTATTGTTTGAACGTGCTGGTCAATATCCAACACACTGGGATTCAGAGATAAGGAAGACAAAGTCTCAACTCATAGTTGAGAACTGAATTTGAACTTTTAAAATTTGGACCTTTGGACCTAAGTTTGAAGGACATAATCACTAACCTGGTTTCAGTACCCTAAAAAGGTGGATCAAAATTAAAATGCTTTCAGTTCAGGGGCACTGCTAGGCCATACAGTGCCTTTATGCAAGTTACAAAATGCCAATCTCTCTATGCTCAGATTGGCACATGAACAGCACTAGCATACAACAAGCACACCTTTCTTCAATGGACACAGGCTAAGCACAATGCACAGGGAGGATTGTGGCCACCTACAGTCTCCTCAGTTGTACCCTCTTGTCCAAAGAACCCAAACAGCACCATTATATGTGACAGTTGTCTTCCAGGTGGTGGGATTCAGAATATATTGGGAAGTAACACAGGCCACCAGCAAGCATTCCAACTGAACACCACCCCATACACCAAAGAGTTAACCTGAGATGATTAAGGTCTGGGAGATTTCAAGGCCAATTAAAAGATTAAGGAGATTAGTCGGTAGACTCCCAGAACCAAAAAAATGTGAATATATAAATTCCACAACAATGAAATTCCAGAGATATCTGTGACTGATTTTATTCTGAGGAACTCTTTTATCTGCTAGAGAAAGCGAGAAAGGTAAGCTACCTTCATGTCATGCTTGTTCTCACCATCTATTCTCTGAATTATATTACAAATGAACTATGAATAGGGACCTAAGCTGTGAATGCCATACCCTAGAAGTACTTATTAAATGCAAAGCAACATTATCTTATTTTAAACAGAATTTTTTTTTTAAAAGGAAAGAAAGAAAGAGAGAGAGAGATTTTAAAAAATCACTTAGGTAGCAATGACTACTTTTAGTTACAGAAGTGATTATTGGGTGAAGAGGGACAGTCTCAAGTGTCCTGTGTACAGTATCTTAAAATATCTTTATATTTCATTTATTTTAGTTCATGCTTTTCTAGTAGGCATGCATGAGTGCATGCCATCAATTCAGTGACTGAGAAATTTGATAACACCATTTTTCTGTATCATGAAGATAAATACACAACTTAGCTTTGGGCTTATAATTAAATGAACCAAAAAACTCTGATTTATTAAAATTCTTTGCAGATTTTTGGACAGAAATTTATTCATGCTCAAAGGTAACAAGAATTTATTGTAAAGGTTTTAGAACTGAAATTTGTATTTATTTGGCCTACAAAAGACGTTAAGCAAAACCTCTATTCCCTTGATTATACTGTAAGTCATATTGAGGTAGACCAAATCAACAAGAAGATGATAGAAAATATTGCTGGGATATATGCTGATAAAATATAAATATCATTTTTCTTTAAAAACAATTTTATTATTGAAATCTAGCTGATAAACAATGTTATGTGAGTTTCAGGTACACCACATAGTCATATGATGTTTAATATCAAAATGAGTGCAACGCCTGTGACCATACAGCAGCCCTAGACTCTAGGGCTATCAGCTAGAATCTATATTCTAGATGATCACAAATTCACAAATTGTCATTTCTCCTTTCCACAAGCACATTTGGTTTCAATCTTTATCAAACCTATTTTATCTTAATTCTCTACTAATATTCCCTAACCTATAGTGCCATTTCCATTTGTCCCATGAGTTTTGGAAATTGTTATTTCTTGAGATGCCTGGGTGGCTCAGTTGGTTAAGCATCTGACTCTTGATTTTGGCTCAGGTTATGATCTCACAGTTAATGGGATGGAGCCCCACATCAAGCTCTGTGCTGATAGCACAGAATCTGCTTGGGTTTCTCTCTCTCTCTCTCTCTCTCTCTGTGTATGTATGTATGTGTGTGTGTAAACACTTAAAATTACACCCTTGTATTCCCTCCAAATATGGGAATGTGTACACACAAACACACATTATTTTTTCCATTAAAAATATCTTATGGAGGGGCACCTGGGTGGCTTAGTCGGTTAAGCATCCGACTTTCGCTTAGGTCATGATCTCACAGTTCGTGGGTTCGAGCCCCGCGTCGGGCTCTGTGCTGACTGCCAGCTCAGAGCCTGGAGCCTATTTCAGAGTCTGTGTCTCCCTCTCTCTCTGACCCTCCCCTGCTCACACTGTCTGTCTCTCTCCTAGAAATAAATAAAAATATTAAAAAAAAAAAATCTTACGGATATCTCTCTGCACTAACACAAAGAGAACTACTTTATTTTATTAAAGGGCTGTATGATATCCCATTGTAGGACTCTCCAGTAATTTTCAAAGACAGTTTAGATACACTTTTTTAATTTTGTGTATAACAATGCAATGAAATTAACATACATCTTTATGCACTCTTTATACACTATATTTTTTCCATGTAATTAATTTCTCAAAGTGAGATGGTGAAATCAAAAGGTTATTCTTTGATGAGACTCTTGGGAAATGGACCCATTTGTAGATTCTCACAGAATTTATGTAACATTCCAAGATAATGGTGGTCACTAACTGGTGTTAGCTGACTTATTTAATTGAGTGGTTGACTATTCTAAAAATAAACCTGACCTTTGTAACTACCTGAACAAATACAACTGAATGACTCTTTCACTTTTTCCTACAGTGATAGACTCTACACAGCCATGCAAAACTTCAGCTGAGGAGGTTATGGTGACAGGCAATCTTTACTCAAAAGCAATTTTTTATTGTTTGAGTTTGATACAAATGAAAGCCAACCCACCATTGTTATTGAGAAAGCATTAGCAACTATTGGTTTTACTGCATTCTTTATTTCTTTCTTTTATATTTCTTTTATTTATTTATTTTTTTAGAAAGAGAGAGAAAAAAGTGCAAGCAGGGGAGAGGGGCAGAGAGAGAGAGAGAGAGAATCTCAAGCAGATTCCATGCTCAGTGCTCGGTATAGGGCTCCACATAGGCCTGACCTGGGGCACCACACGGGGCTCAGTGCTATAACCTTGGGATTATGATGTGAGCCACAATCAACAGCCAAAAGCTCAACAGACTGAGCCACCAAGGTCTCCCAGTTTTACTGCATTCTAATATACTAACCATTACTGGGAAAATACAGCAGGTATGAGGTTAGTGTAGTATACTTGAAAGACCGTTGTCCTATGGCAGGCCTGTTGCTATCAAAATTTGTAACCGTGTCAATATTCTCTAGCATAAGGCTTCTTCATTTGTAAAATAAGAGAAATAAAACAGACAAACTCCATGGTCCTTTCTGGTTGTATATAGTGTATTATAATCTCTGCCAATAAAGACAGCCGTGCCACATTACTTAACTTCCAAAATATTCCTCCCACTTTGACTAAAAATGGAATTAGTAGAAACAGTTTTCCTAGATCTATTCAAATTGTATAAAACTGGAGATACATGTTCATATATCCTGGAGTTTGCCACCAAAGTGGACATAATGATTCCTACTGCACAGTGTTTTTGTGAAAATTCAGTGACCGAATACTCTTAGAACACTTTGTATAGTGCCTTGCATATACAAATACTCAGTGACTACCACTTTTCTTCATTGTGATCACTGGAGAAGGTTTAGAGCTTGTGGTTAAAGGCTATAGCACTATATTCTATTTTAAATCATGAAATTGTTTAAAACAGCAGAATTAAATAATCATTATTAAAAATTTTTGACATAAATTACAGTGTTCCTTAACAAAGTATAATTGCAAATGTATTTACTCATGAACTAATATTGAAAGAGCAAAAATATAAAACCTAACAAGCAGAAGAGATTACCAAGAACATACTTTTAATGATCTTCAATCATGGGCAGTTTATCTAGGTTCAACCCATGAACTGAAAAGAGCCCTGTTACGTAACTTGAGTAATGATGGCAAACCACATCCTTGATGGAAGCTGCATCCCAGGGTTCTAGCACTGAAAATAGCTACTTCTAGCATATATAAAGGCCAGCACATGTATATTTTATGCACTTTATGATTTCATAACATTTCAGGCCATAATGTATTACAGCAAGAAAGGACATATGCAATCATTAAATCCATGAGAGCGAGAAAGAAGGCTCCAAACCTTGACCTTATTCAAATCAATCCTGTCCTAATGTGCATTATACATACTGTCCATACTCTAACCAAAACCAACGAAGGTTTGCTTCAGCCTCTCTGCTCCAAATGCAACTCCATCCTCTCACTTTTGGGAGCTTCCCATGCACTTTCTGTACAGAATCCTCACTCCCAACTTCTCTTAAGCCTACGGTCAAGCTGACCTTCTGTGCACGGCAGACAATAACCCTCCTGTACTTGGTTTGCAGTCAGATTCAACTTCTATGATTCAATGTGGCTCTACCTCTGGATTCTGAATCCACAGAGGCCCTAAAATCCAAGTGTCTTTTACTCTTTTATAATACGATGTGCTTCTTACTCATCCAGCATCAGGTCCTCAAAACATAGATTTAGAATTTAACTGAATTGAATCAAATCGAATTGAAGAGGACTGCTGATTCAATTTTTAATAGACGGCCCAAATCTCATATGCTTACTGGGTTCCACTAGTAGTCGAGATAGAAAAAATAAGCCATTAAGTGCACAACGACTAAACCATTAAACTAACTATAATTCCGCTCATCTTTTTGTTCCTTAAGTGTTATTCAGAACCAGGAAAGTCTGGGGATTTGAGAGAGTTTTAGTCCCTAATTCACTTGACTAACAGTGTCCCTGGGCCCAACGGATCAGTGCCATCTAAATGCTAGATACGCAAGGGTGAAAAAGATGGACAACAAGAATTTTTCAGCTTAGTGGGATAAGAAGCTAAGTAGATAATTAGAAACCCATCTCACAACAGGGTAAGTAGAGGAGTGTGGGACTCCCTGAAGGCCTCTAAGAACCATCTACGATATGATGAGAAGAACAGTGGGAGTGAGCCAGCTGACAAAGATACAAAAGGAGAAGGGGGGTGCTAGACCCAATTACAGGGCTATGGAAATCCAGGTGCAGTGTTGGGGGGGTATCAAAAGATAAATCCATGTTAATTTGCTTATTTTTTGTAGCATCCACAAAAGGACCTTCATAAATGAACCAAACATTCATACCTACAAGCTGACACCATGCCACTCAGAAGGATTTAAAATAGAAACCACAGTTTATTGGCACGATAGTATCAAGCATCCTCCGAAGATCCCCACAAAATAAGTAGGAGAGATGCTCCCCCTAAAAAAACCTCAGGTCCACAAGAACCAATACCTCTTGTAACAATGCCACAGCTTCCAAAAACCCCAGCAAAGTCATCCTCAGAGACAAGAGTCACCACACTCAGAGAAGATTAATGGTAATTTGCCAGTCAGGGAGAATTTTTCCACCAGCAAGAGTGCCTGGATGTATATTCCACATTTGAGCAGTGGCAGACAGTTAACCAGTCGACATCATCTCCTGTGGAAGGGGAAAGGGTTTGACAAGCATCTGCCCACACTCTCCTGTGCTTAGTTCTGAGTGCAACAGTGCTCCAGGTAGTGGACACAGCATGTAGAAGCCTGTGAGAAAGGAACAAACAGTACCTTCTGGTGTCTAAAGCAAAGTTCATAAAAAGACTGAAGCATTTTGGTAGTTGAGAGAGAGTAAGAGGTGCTGGAAGTGGCAAGCGAATAGCCACGGAAGCCCAGGAGAATGTATTTCACAGGACTCTGGTTTAATGTGGGACTACTTGAAGGTTTAACGCAAGGGGATGATTTAATCCCACGTGCATTTTAGGTAACTACCTGTGGCAATTCTATGCACAGGAGATTAGAAAAGCACAAAATGGTCTGGTATCTATGTCTGCCTCTACACATCCACTCTGCAACTTTCCTGGCCCTGTTCTCTTCCCCAGGGGTTAGTCTGAATGCACTACAGCAATGAGTTCCCCACCTTCTGGCTTTCTATTAGGGTCAACTATGCAGAGCCCTAGCAAGAGATCCAACGGAAGGCAGAGAATGAGGCCAGGTAATTATTCCCCTGGCTTCTTCCCGGCAAGGTTCCTTCCCTCAGATTGGCCATGTCCTTCCACCAGGTGTCAATGCTCCTTTCTAGGTGTTCTCAGAACAGCTCGCTGTCACCTGGGTTCTGATAACCACTCCTCCTGAGATCAGCTCCGGGAGTACTGAACTATCTAGAACTATTCTTATTTTTAAGTGTCACGTCTATTTTCCCTGGGTCCTGCTCTGATCACAGGAAGACATTAGGTCAGACAACCAGTTAGGAGCTGTTGGGATCCTGCCCAAGGTCCTCTTGGAAACCTTCCACCATCTGTGTGCCCCCTGCCCCGCCCCCGCCTTCTGTGTGCTTCTTCTAACAAGAGAATCTGTACCACTATTAGGGAGAGGATGGTGGGCGCTGGAGCCGCTGTGCCACGACGTGCAGACAAGGAGAACGTGAGTGCGCGGGTCCCCCTGGAGCAGGCCTAGAGGCTGCGGCTGGCTGCTGCAGGGCTCTAACAGCCCAGCTCCTTGTCCCAGCTCAATTTTGGAGGCCGGCCTATCCTGCAGAGGTCCCCCGCGGGGTCACCTCAAGTTATCCCACATTCAGGGCCCCGTGCAGAGTGAACATGTTAGTCCATCTTGATGAAAATGCAGGGGAAGATGCTATGAAAGGCACTAAATAATAAAACGTTTTACTCTCTTCTGTGGTCTCTCTTGATTTGGGACAGTGTTTTGACCTTCAGTTTAATGTCATTTTAAGAAAGAAACATGCTTAACATTTTACCTTGTAAGCCTCAATTTCACCGTTCACATTTAGATTGTGCAATGCCTGCTTCCAATATAAATATAAGAGCAATTCATTTATATCAAGAGTCACTGAAATTACGCAATTCATAGTTTGTGGCTTGTACGTGCACAGGTATTTCATTGTTACCAGAACAGTGGAAAAGCTACACAAAAGTCAGTAAATTGTTTTTATTTCATTTCTTGAATGGGCACACATTCTACCAAGCCTCCACCTTTAGCTTACTGATTAAGGAAGGACCGAAAGGAAAATGAACAATGGGTTACTTTACCCATTGTTACTTGTGTGTCACCATTTTTAGCATAAATGACTAGCTAAGACGGGGAAGTCTGACACTAGCAAGAAAAGATGTGGTAAGTTTCCTTAGTCCTTCCTGTTCCTTGGAAGGTCACAGACTTCCTTCTGCATTCCAAGCACATTCTGTTTCAAAAGCCAAGGGCAGCTCTCAGGCCTGTGGGCACCCCAGCTTCCTCAGTCACAGATTCAACACTGATAGCTGTACTTGGCTTTCAGTCGTGCTGGCCCCTACTCATTACTGCTCCATCAAAATGCAACACTCAGGGAGCACAGTGAGCTCTGTTCACGAACAGGGAGGAAGGAATGAGAAATACACAAATTACATGTGTCTGCTCACTTGTGTGCCCCATTGTGCTCCCTCCCTCCATCCCCCTACCGACTGCACTTAAAAAATACAGATTCAAAAATTAGATTCTTACCACTTTCAGGACCTCGGCAGCAGAGCATTAAACCAAGCCCAGGGCTTGACTCGGTTCAGGCTGCTACACGTTTGCACAGGCCCTTGAAGCCAGCCTTTTCTGTATTGAATTTTGCTGAATCACACCCTTTTATTGTTTCCCCCTGTATGCTTCTTCTGCTTCCTTATTGGTTTCCCCTGGCGGCATTTCCTTGATAAATCAGTTGCAAATGAGACCTTTTCTCGAAGTTTGCTTAGGAAACCAACCTAAGAAATGTCTTATTGGCATTGTTCCCAAGAAGCAAACCTAAGCTGAGATTCAGGAACCGGATCACGGCAGGACAGGGGAAAACAAGCACCCCACAACCCACGTCCACAATACTGGCGCGAGTGGAGGGTGAAAGTTCCTGGGCTGCTGCGGCATTGCAGTCCCTAAGATTCCACGTGCGGGACTGGGGCAGACAGAGATGGAACGAGATGCCCTTGGCGTGTGCAGTATCTCTCTTGATTGAGGGCTGTGCTGGAAATGTGCAATTGATTGGGTTTGACTGAGCACTGCTGATGCGTAAAAAAGAGAAAATGACAGAGGCGCGTGGGTGGCTCATTCAGTTAAAGGTTGGACTCCTGATTACAGCTTGGGTCATGATTTCATGGTTGCTGGGTTCGAGCCCTGTGTTACACAGTGTGGAGTTGGCTTGAAAGGCTGTCTCTCCCCCTCCCCCACTCATGTGCAAGCACGTTCTCTCTTTCTCTCTCTCAAATAAATAAAGTTTAAAAGGGGGGGGGGAGGGAGAGAGAGAGAGAGAGAGAGAATATGACAGGCTCCTGAGTTAATTACCAGAGTAATGGAGTGAATATCAGAAGTACTTGATGGCAGCATATAAAGAGGTCCTTCTCCCCAGAGCAAGAGTCAGCAAACTCTTTGGGCCAAGTCTGATGCACTACTATCTTTGTAAGTAATGTTCTATTAGAACACAACCATGCTTATTCATAACATAGAGTCTATGGCTGCTTACAGAGCACCATAACAGCAGAGTTGAATCGATGCCACAGAGACCTTATGACCCACGAAGCCTAAAATATTTCTCTGGCTTGGTATTGAAAAAGTTTGCAAATCCCTAACCTTGAGTCTGAGAGTGGCCTGAGCTACCCTGTCACATGGACTTCCTCCTTGTCTGTCTCTGTCTAAATTTTCCTCTTCTTAGAGAACACAAATCACTGAAATGGAATACACCTTAATCCAGTATGATCTCATTTTAACTCGGTTATGTCTGCAAAGACCCTATTTCTGAATAAGGCCTATTCACAGATTCTGGGTGGACAAGAATTTTACTGAGGTACTACTCACCCTAGTATACCATGATATCGACAATTAGGTTCACATCTCAGCATGGCCCAACTAGGGAAATGCTGGCTCTGCTAAGGAATGGAAGGATTATACTTAGAAGCCCAGGGTCTAAGATGTTCATGCAGGTTTAGGAGTCTAATGGTTTGAGGGATCCCAGACACCTCCTGAAGATAAAGTAGGAGTTACTGTACCTTGCACCTCTGACCACAGATGAAAAAAAAATGAACAAATAATATGGATAAAACAGAATTTGCTAGACCTCTTCTAGCTTTAGAGGCAGCCTGCACTGCAGTTCTGACTCATTTATCAAGTGACCTGGGAGATTTCCCAGCTCTGCATGGATCTGAGAATGAGGCAAGAAAGTGTTCCACAGCTGAGTCCAACCACTCCCTTTAGAACTTTCAGAGCTTTCCTTGTGATACCACACAGAATCACAAGACATTCTCCTCTTCCCAAGACAAAGTCCTCTACTGCTCTCTGTTCAAAACCCTCAGATATTCCATTAATAGCAAGCACATAATCCATAATCCATATTCCAGTGATCAATGGACTTCTCGTCACCCTAGTTTTTGTCACATTTTGGGCTTTTAACAGCAAGCAATTTTGAAAGGGCCAGGATCAGTAATAAAGATGAAGAATTATTTGTGTGATTAACCATGTTTGAACATAAAAGAAAGAACAAAAAGAGATGGGGAGGAAGAAAGAAAAAACAGAGAAAGGGAAAGAAAGAAAGAAAATGAGAAAATATGTCTTCAGTAAAAATATGTACAAGTACAAAAGAGTAGAGTTACTTTTCATTTTTCCTTTCCCTCATTATTTACATCCCTCATATTTTACATCTATTAATGTAAAAGTATAGAGTGCTGTTTAAATATTTTCCAAGGTAGGTAAATTCTAAAAAAGTATTTAATGTTAAAATGCTTTAAAGAAAATAATATCAAAACATGATTCAGTGAATTATAATCCACTTTCTTATAGTTCTTAAATCTCTAAGTGGCAAAGCATTTTCATATATAAAACAAATACTTTACCCAATACATCTTTAAAGAAGAAAATAGAGGATACTTTTAGTCCTTTAAAGGCTGAAATCCGCAAACTACAGAGCTTTTCTAATAACTTAAAGTGAAGCCATCTCCTGATATACTTGACAGACGCGCACTAGGCTAAGCTGATGTGCTATAGGAAATAAAAATCCCTATCCCCATTCATCTGGGGGAAAGAAGCATTGTGCCAGGACTAAAAGTTTAAAAATGAGTAGGATGGGTAGCCAGAGGGGAGGAGGTGGGGGGGTGGGCAAAATGCATGAAGGAGAGTGGGAGGCACAGACTCCCAATTATGGAATGAGTAAGTCATGAGGATGAAAGGTACGTCACAGGGAATACGGTCAACGGTACTGTAATCATTGTAATAGGGTTGTATGGTAACAGATGGTAACTACGCTGGTGGTGAGAATAGCATAATGTGTAGACTTAGGGAATGCTGTGTACCTGAAACTAATGGAACATTATGTGTCAACTGCAAAACACACACACACACACACACACACACACACACAATGAGTAGGCTGATAAGCTGTTCCCTTAAGGACACACACACGCAAACACACCCCAACACATACAAGTATGCACATGTCCATGTCCATATACAACCATATGATATGATACACTCTCAGTATAAACAAAGTCTTCAACAACAACAAAGTAGTGGTTAATTCCAAACGAAATTACTTAAGATTTTACAGAAAAAGGAACATATTTGATGGGGCCTAAAAAGATGAGATGGATTTCATGAGGAAGTAAGAGAGGAGAGGACAGGAGGGTGGGAAGTAGAGGCAACACCAGAGAATCTCGAAAGCTTAGATGGGTGTTCAAGGAGGCGAAGAAGTCATTAAAACTGAGGAAGAAAAGTGAGGAATGATGGGCCATGGTCTAGGTGTGTCCTTTTGGTGGAAGACCATTAATTTTACTCCGAATACTAGAAATCAAAATGTCCCCCAGATAAAAAATCTTTGCCTTTTCAAAGTCTAGCAAAATACATGATCAACTTTGTAAAGGAACAAGAAACATTTTTGACAAATTAACCTGGGATATTTAAGTGTGTGTTGTATTTTATGGCGTTGTTTTGCATTACATTTCATGTACTGCATTTGTTTTCTATCTCTGCTTTTTATTACCTTGGGGATAAGCATTTATATGAAGAGCATCATTTCTACTAAAACACTGGTAGCAGCAGTTGGCATTTAATACCACTCTAAAGGATCATTTTCAGAACCTCTCTTTAGGGAACCATATTTTAGGAGCAACAAAGTTTGAAGAAAATAAAAGCAAAGATGGATACAGAAAAGCAAAAATTAGTGAGACATTTCTTGGTGAGTATCAGTCAGATTCTGCTATCAGAGTTTAAGTGCAACTAGATCTTAGGCATCCACCTTCATTTATCATACACTTTAAAGTTCATCTGAGATCAGGGAGCTTACTACCAAACTACACATTTGATAAGTCCAGATAATAAAAGAATTTCTACCTCATTATTCCTACATGATAGCAAAATAATGCACATAAGCATACTTTACAAGTTGTATACGTTTTCCTATATGCAATAAAAATAATGATCGCTTACTGAATAATTGAAAATGAATGATTTTGAATAATCAAATAGAAACTATACAGTAGTAACTGTTAAAGAATATTTTGAATAGTTATTCTGTGCTAAGCACTGTGATAAGTCCTCTGCATAATTATTTTATTGGTTCCTTTCACTGATCCAAAGGAAATAAGTAGGGTCTTGAATTTACAACTGAGGAAGTTAACTTAGAAAGGTAATGTGATTTGCCCAAGGAAATATAAGAAAGTAATACAGAGATGGTAACACACAGATAACAGAAAGAAGACCTGAATATAAGAAACACTGATATCAAAGACCCAGATATTAACCATAAGATATTAAACAATCCTAAGAAATGGCTGAATATCAAAAAGCTTTGAATATACACTTTGCCAAAGATATATATGATTGGCAAAGAAGTGTGAGCAAATATACTCAGCATCATCAGTAAGAATGGGCATCAAATTAAATATACAATGGAATACCAGTATACATCTACTAAAATGGCTAAATTTTAAGTTTTAAGTTTAAAACTAAATCAACTAAAATACCAAGGGTGGCAAGAATGTGAAGGAACCTGAACTCTCACATAGTGCTGATGGCAATATAAAATGGTACAACCACTTGGAAAAGCAATTGGAAGTTTCTTAAAAAGTTAAACCTACACTTACCATATGACCAAGCCATTACATGCAAAATATTCACCCAAGGAAAATGAGCTCATACAACCACACAAGGACTTGTACAAGAATATTTATAATAGTAGCCTTTTCTCCTTTATAAATAGTTGAAAGCCATTTCTCCTGTGTAGATAAGGAGAGTGTTTAGGAGATGGTGACAGGACAATCAGATTGTGTTTTCTCTACACAATGGAATACTATTCAACCATAAAAACTATTAATACCCACAACAATACAGATGGATATCAAAACCATTGTACTGAGTGATAAAAACCAGGCAAGAAGGTATATACACGGATTCTATTTATATGAAATTCTGTAAAATACAGACAAACCTACGTAGTGAAGAAAAGCAGACCAGCAGATGGCTGGGATGTGGTGAGGCAGAGAGACAGGAGGGAGTGATTACAAAATATAAAGGAACATGAGTTGGGGCACCTGTCTGGCTCAGTGGCATGCGACCCTTGATCTAGTGGTCATTCAAGCCCCACGTTGGGGCTGGAGTTTACTTAAATAAACCAACAAAACAAAAACCAAAAAACTAATATAAAGGAACCCGAGGGAACTTTGGGAGTTGACACATATGTTCATTACCTTGACTCTGGTGATGGTTTCATGGGCATATACCTTTGTCAGACCCTAGCAACTTGTACACTGGAAGTATCTGCAGTTTATTTTAGGACAATTATGCCTCTCTGAAACTGTTAATAATGTATATGTTTCCTTTTGTGTTTCTGTGATTTTTAAATGTTCATTTAATCTGTGAGAATTACAATATTTTACTGATGGTTTTCTCTGGGAGAGAAAGATAGAAATTTTCTGAATTTTCTTCTGCAAGCTAATCCTCATTTTCTCAATACAGCACAATTACAGATATTCTTTTAAAAGCAAATACCAGTTTAAAATTTGTTTTTAACACAGTTAGAAACAGAGAGGGAGGCAAACCATAAGAGATTCTTAAATATAGAGAATAAACTGAGGGTTGATGGAGGGATGGGGGGAAATGGGTGGTGGGCACAAGGAGGGCGCTGGGTGTTCTATGTAAGTGATGAATCATGGGAATCTACTCCCGAAGCCAAGAGCACACTGTATACACGGTATGTTAGCTAACTTGACAATAAATTATATTTAAAAAATAAAATTTAATTTTTTAATTGTCCTTTTTGTTTTTAATTTAGTATTTTTTATTTTAGTTGACACACAAGATTACATTAGTGTCAGATGTACAACAGAGTGATTCAACTTCTCTACAGCCACGCTATGCTCACCACAAGTGTATGTTTCTGCATTAACCAAAGACAGGAAACAACATCAAGTTTAGAGCTAGTTTATTTATTCGTTCTACTTTTCTATAGTATCTTGTTTTTCTTCGCAATAANAACTATGCCTATATACTATCCGGGCAATTATTTCCATACCTACATTTGTTAAAATAACCCAGAAAGTCACTTTATAAAGACCCACTTTGGCTGTGGACCCTCACGCTCAGATAAATTGGTTGTGACTTTTGTTTTCTCCTATTTCGCTGCCCTGNGAGGTCACAAAGGGAGGGCAAGTACGTGGCTCCTGCTTTCGTTTGCTAGTCGCAGGGCCTACTTTTTTTGACGGCATTTTTAACTTGGATGAAATAATAAGTTACAAACGTCCCAGGGGAGGAATGGGGCAGTGTCTAGTTAAATGGGGGTGTCACCATCATCTGCCTGCGCCCAACCGCGACAGGCGCGCGCGCCCCCGCGGACCTCGGCGTGGAACTCGGCGCCTCTGTAAGCGAAGGCGTGTGTGTGTGACACAGTCGCCGTCGCCTAGGGCCGCGTTCTGATTCAGACCTGAAGCCCCTGGCTCCCGACACAGCGGTGAGCCGCCCGGGCCTCAGTTTCCCCACGTCTAAAGAAGGGGAACCATGCCTCCCTGTTTCTCGTTCCTCTTCAAGCAGATCAGCAGTTCCCTCGCTTCCCTGCGCAGCGCGCGCCGAGGCTTCGCGCTCCGACAGCTCCGCGTCTCCGGGCGCCCTTCGGGTTCCCGGCCCGCGGTCCCCTGCCGCCCGCTGGCCGCAGCCGCCTCCTCGAGGGACCCCGCCGGGCCCACCTGCGCCCCCTCCCGGGTGCGGCAGAACTTCCACCCCGACTCCGAGGCCGCCATCAACCGCCAGATTAACCTGGAGCTCTATGCGTCCTATGTGTACTTGTCTATGGCCTATTACTTCTCCCGAGATGACGTGGCCCTGAACAACTTCGCCACATATTTCCTTCGCCAGTCGCGGGAGGAGACCGAGCACGCCGAAAAGCTGATGAGGCTGCAGAACCAGCGGGGAGGCCGGCTCTGCCTGCAGGACATCAAGAAACCTGACCGCGACGACTGGGAGAGTGGGCTTTGTGCCATGGAGTGTGCGCTGCTCTTGGAAAAGAGTGTGAACCAGTCGTTGCTCGAATTGCACGCTCTGGCCTCAGACAATGGAGACCCCCATTTGTGCGACTTCCTGGAAACGCACTATCTGAATGAACAGGTGAAATCTATCAAAGAACTAGGTGACCACGTGCAAAACTTGGTTAAGATGGGGGCCCCGGCTTCTGGCCTGGCAGAGTACCTCTTTGACAAGCACACCCTTGGAAATGAAAACAATCACAACTAGCCACAGGCTGCCTTCCTCGCTGCCCAGGGTGTGCCAGGACCCAGAGCCCGCTGACTTATGCTTTCTTGCCCTTAAAATGCATCTCCACCTTTATGGCCTGCTAAACTGTCCCAATCAAGTGACTTGGAGAGAAAAATGTATTTAGTCTCCAGTTAACAATGGCTTGGTTTTTTTTTTTTTTTTTTTGGTCGAACATTAAGATAATTTTTCCAGCTTGCAAAGTAGCCCAGGATATTACGGTCTAAAAAAGACTGAGAACAGCTACTGAAAAGTAGATGCAAATTTTCTCCAGTTACCAAATATTATTCCAGACCATGGGCCTTCACTAAAATTCTGTGATTTTTCAACTGGACAAGTGCCCATTATTTTCAAGACCTTATGCTAAAGGCTAAAAGTGGGAAGATGTGTGAGATAAGTATACAAATACTATAACAACTGAAGAATACATATAGTACTGTAAAGTACTGTGAAAATCATACCTTCAAAATTCTATGACAACTTTTACCCTTTCCCAGTATATTTTCCAAGAAAAAATAATGTCTGGAGATTATCTGTTTCTAAAGGATTTTGTGATCAGATTCAAGAAAAGCTACACAGTGTCGATGCTGGCCTTAGGAAGTCACAAAGTATATGAACATTTTAAGGGCTCTGGGAAGTCTTGGAATTAAAAGCATCTTGGATTATTTTTGTTTAGCTCAGTGTTTTCCCAAACGTATCCAATCTCAGCTAATTTGTATGTGTGTGTTTTAAGTTTTTAATGTTTATTTATTTTTGGGAAAGAGAGACAGAAACAGAATGAAAGCAGCGGAGGGGCAGAGAGAGAGGGAGACACAGAATCCAAAGCTGACTCCAGGCTCTGAACTGTCAGCACAGGGCCCCACACCAAACTCAAACCCATGAACCACAAATCATGACCTGAGCCAAAGTGGGACGCTTAACCAACTGAGCCACCCTGGCTTGTGTGTGCGTGTGTGTATGCATGTGTGTGTGTGTATGTTAAATGATGATCTAGGTCTGTCCGATTTCAAACTACACACGTGACCACTAGGCTTTATAACCTCCCTTTTAACAAAACGAACTCCTTTTGACAAGAAAAGTGAATACACTGCAGAAAACACATTTCTGTGGCCTTTAAAATGGAAGGGTAAGAACACTGGAGGCCAGGGGGAAGTCACAAAGGAATCTAGAATGAAAGAGGCATCAGCTGGGTAGATGTTTTCTTCCGTATTGGGGGAGGAGACATGAGAAAATGAATGCGAGAATCACACTGGGTGATCTTTGGATAGATGGGCTGAAGCCAAATGTGGAGTGGGGGGTGGTAGGAGGGGCTTAAGCTTAATGTATTGAGCAATGGCAGTTTGAAGGGCTCTCAACAAAGAAAGCTGTGCTAAGAGTTGAGCAATCAGAAGGTTCGGTTGTACAGAATACAAACCCGAGAACAACCTAAAAGTCTGTGTTAGTTTGGGTCTTCTGAGAAACATGCCAAGATGGGATTATGTATATAAGAAATGTCTTAGGGGAGGCAGAAAGGCCCTTGAGGGAAAATGGGAAAGGAGCTGGGAGAAGCAGAGACAGCCTCCAGACTCCATGCAAGTCCTGGGGGAAGGAAGAAAGGAAAGTGGTGCATCGTTTTAAGCACCGTGCTACAAAGCTTTCTGGGAGACCATACACCAATGTCGCTCATCAGAGGAATCCCAGGTCTCCCAGAAATGGGCCTGCCTAAATACATTTCCGGAGCTCTATTATTGACTGGGAAGTGCAGGCTTGCAACAAGCTAAGAGATGAATGGATTTTTCTGAGCAGAGCAGCAGGGGTCCTTGGCAAATTGTGCTCCCTGTAGTCCCAGATCTGAGAGGCACATGCACATGACTGCACAAACTCAACAAAATGGTTTAGATTAAAATGCCATACATGCAATGCCCTACAGCTATTAAATATGATTTTGCCAAGCACATAATGATGTGAGCAGAAATTCACAATGTGTTGTTAAAAACAAGCATATTATAAAACAGGGCTATATTATATAATTGTTTATAGAGAAGTACAGGGGAAATAATGTATGTGCATACAAAATGGAAGTAGATATACCAACAAAGGAAGCGAGACACCCTCTTAGTGAGATTGTGTTTGGTACTTATTTTCTTTAGCTCCTTTTTAAAATAAATTTCTTATTATGGACACCCACTGCACCACTATCATAATAAGAGAAGTAAAAATAGAAGGTAGAGAGAAAGCAACAGGGCCTGAACCATGACAAAATCAATGAAAATAGAAACAGATGCTGATGGGAATTTACAGGCAGATTCTTTAAAATTTTGCAAATGAATGAATGAAGAGAGTTACAAAAATGGGGGACAGGAAGAAAAGTGACAGATCTCAGAGCTGTGTCACTGGAGAACAGAGGATCCCAGAATAAAAAGGGATCTTGATCTCGACAGGAGGAACTACTGGGGTGCAGGGAGTACACAATGGTTTGCTTTTGCTTAAGCCGATGGGCCTTCTTTTACCTTCTACCCTTAAAGCTGGCTTATTTTTCTGCATATAATCTTTTTACACATCTTCAGAGAATTTCCTCTTCAGTTCTTCTGGATAACTGTTTTCCAGACTGCAGATTCCACCCCATCAGTGTCATGAAATTATTTCCTCACTCACTATTCACCTTTTGTTATTAAGATGGATTTGAACAGACATGAAAGTAAGTGAAGTAAGGGTATTGTCTCCTGAAATTCCTGTTTTGGGGTGTGTGTGTGTGTGTGTGTGTGTGTTCACATATTTACCTCAATAGTGTTATTTCTTATTCTCTGTTGCTATCAAAAACATACAATGTCCCAATTATTTTACACATTGTCATTTTGGATCTCTCAGTCTCCTGCTCACCACTGTCTATCGATAATACCCTTATTTCACTGAGAATTTAGAAGGAATCCCAGGAGAATCTCACACTTCCTCATCATGGAATTGATCACATGCTTGCATTTGTACAAAGCCTTCTGTTTTGCTACAGTGGTTGAAGGCTCCATGCTACTTCCTAAAGCCAACCTCGCACAGTGCCCTGAGTCCCAACCCTCGAGCTTACTGAAGGACACCAGGACATCACACCTCTAATTAGTCTCTCCCTGACTGGTTCCCAGGAAAAGCAAAGCTGGTGTTATTTCTCCTTACCTTTTATAAAAAGCCACCTTTGGACTTACATTCCCTCCAGCAAACGCTAAGCTACCCACCCCCAACCCCCAACTAGCTCCCTTTTACACTCTTTTACAACAAAACTTCTTGAAAAAGTTATTTCAGCTTCCTGTCTCTACTTACCCTCTTCTCTCTTGATCCCCTGAAAGTAAGTCTGTGTTCACTGTTTACCCCGATGCCAACCTTCTTTTTCCATTGAGGGCGTCAGCAACCTCCATAATGACAAATCTAGTGCTTAATTTCTCAGCCTTCCTCTCACTCAACCAGCTAGCAGGACTTGTCATTTTACTCCTACAACACTCACTCACTGTCATTTGCCTCCCTTTCTAATTGCCCCTCCACTTCCTGAACATTACACATTAAAGTGTCCCAGAACTCTGTCCTCTGGATTTCTTCTCTTTATTCTTGTTCTTTAAAGATCTCCGCCAGTCCTGTAGCTTCTATTTAAACACCTATCTGTTGACTTCCAGTCCAAGAAGGCAATGTAGAAAGACTGTGAACTCACCTCCTCCATGGAACTCACCAAATGATTATAGAACAACTCTTCCCAAAGAACTGACCAAACAGCTGACTGAACAGCTTTTGGACAAAGAAAGAATGGCAAGAGAAGAGCAAGAGAGACAGAGACACAATAACAAAGGGAAGCCCCATTCCAGGACACTGAGAATGACAGTGGGGAGGGATAGTACTAATGGGCTGGGGACAGAGTCCTCGGTCCTTGGGTAGAGAAAAAAACAAAAAACAAAAAACCTTGGTTTTAAAGAGTAACTAGCATATAAAAGAGACAATGCTAGAACCCTACCAAATGGAGGAGGAGCTGTGGGAGCACTCTCCAGGTCAGAGGGACTTAGAGGAACACAGTTTGCCTTCCTGCTCCACCTTAAAAGTCTAGACTGGAGTAGGGTCTGGACACCATAACC
>NW_027528209.1:422441-483156 GCF_008692635.1 Crocuta crocuta
CGGTGGGGGCAGCCGGTCATCACAGGGAGCTTGAATCTCAGCAAGCCCAGGATTCACAAATCTGCAGCAGCCTGGGTCACCCTGGGACTTAGGGAAAAGGCTGTAGTTTATAAAAAAATTTTTTTATTAATGTGTTTTTAAATTTATTTTTGAGAGAGAGCGAGCGAGCATGAGCAGGGGAGGGGCAGAGAGAGAGGGAGACACAGAATCTGAGGCAGGCTCCAAGCTCTGAGCTAGCTGTCAGCACAGAGCCTGATGCGGGGCTCAAACTCACAAACTGTGAGATCATGACCTGAACTGAAGTCGGATGCTTAACCGAAGGAGCCACCCAGGAACCCCAAAAGGCTATAGTTTAAAAGGGGGGTGCCTGGGTGGCTCTGTCGGTTTAGTGTCCAACTTAGGCTCAGGTCATGATCTCACAGTTCATGGGTTCAAGCCCCACATCAGGCTCTGTGCTGACAGCTAACTCAAATCCTAGAGCCTGCTTCAGTTTCTGTGTCTCCCTCTCTCTCTCTGACTCTCCCCTGCTCATGCTCTCTCTCTCTCAGAAATAAATAAAACATTAAAATTTTTTTAAAAAATAATAAAATAAAAGGGCCAAGGAGCTATGGGAACATTCTCTCCTTTTCCTCTTTAAAAACCCAAGACTGGCTCATAGTGAGTTTGCAAACTCAGAGAGCCAAAGTCCACAAGCCCAAATCAGCCTCAGTAGTGCTGGCTTACAGAAAACAAGCCGAGTTTTAGATTTCTTTGTTTCGTTTTGTTTTGCTTTTAGCCTTAGAACTTTGTTTTTATTTTTATTTTTAAAATTATCTTTTAAATTTATCTTAGTTTTAGTTTTGTTCTTATTTGTTTCTTTTTTCTTTTCAGTTCTTTGTTCTTTTTTCTTTTCCTTATCTTCTTCCCCCTCTTCTTTTTTCTTTTATTATTTTCTTTTTTATATTACTTTTTTTTCTCTTTGTAAAAAGCCACAGATTGAAAGAGTAACTAGCATATACAGCCACAGCTCCAGACAGTCATCAAAAGTCACTAAGCACACACAGTCTACATAGGAGACACCATATACAAGATTATTCCTTCAAATTTATAAGAAGTAGCTGTTCTGCCTAAACCACAGAAACAAAGAGAAAGTCAAACCAAATGGGAAGATAGAGGAATGTGCTCCAAAAGAAAGAAAAAGAAAAACCTCAAGAAAGATCTAAATGAAATAGAGATAAGCAATATGCCTAACAAAGAATTTAAAATAATGATCATAAAGATACTCACTGGGTTGGAGAAAAGAATGGAAGAATTCAGAGAGATTGACAATAACCAGATAGAAAATATAAAAAGAACGAATCAGAGTTGAAGAATACAATAACTGAAATAAAAAAGATATTAGACGGAATCAATAATAGATTACTGGATGGAGAAGAACATAGTGATCTGAAAGACTGGGTAACAAAAGCACACAGGCTGAACAGGAAAAAAAAAGAATTTTAAAATGAAGATAGGTTAACCTGTGATAGATGCACAAAAAGTAGAGAAAGATAGGAAGATCTCTTAGACAACATTGGGCAACATTTACATTTGCATTACAGGGTTCCTGGAAGAAGAGAGAAAGAAAGGTTTAGAAAACTTATTTGAAGAAATAATAACTAAACACTTTCCTAACCTAGGTAAGGAAATAGACATTCAAATTCATCTAGCACAGAAAGTTCCAAACAAGATGAAGCGAGTAAGTTCACACCACAATATGTGATAATTAAAACATAAAAGATTAAAGACAAAGAGAAAATAAAGCAGTAAGAGAAGCAAAAGTTTACATACAAGGGAACTCCATAAGGCTATCAATCAATTTTTCAGCAGTAACTGTGTAGGCCAGAAGGGAATGGCATGATATATTCAAAGTGCTGAAAGGGAAAAAAAACTACAACCAAAAATACACTACCTTGCAAGGTTATCATTCAGAATTTTAGAGAAAATAACTTCCCAAACAAACAAAAGTTACAGGAGTTTATCACAGGTTAACTAACCTTACAGAAAATGTGAAAGAGACTCCTTGAAGTAAAAAAGGAATGGCCATAATTAGACACAAGAAAATTATGAATAAAAAGATGTACTATAGGACAACATATACCATGGAGGACGGTGTAAAAAGGGAAAAGAAGAAAAAAAGAAAAGAAAAAAAGTTTTTTTCTTCTTTTCCTGTTAGTGCTTCTCTTTTTAAGAATGTGTTTGAACTTAAATAACCATCAAATTAACAGAGACTACTATTTACTTTGGATGTTATATATAAAACTCATGGTAAAAACAAACTCAAAACCTGTGATAGATGCACAAAAAGTAGAGAAAGAGAGCCCAACCTAACACTATAGAAACTCACCAACCACAGAGAAAGAGAGCAGGAGAAGAAGAAATAAAAAAGAACTACAAGAACAATCAGAAAACAAATTTTAAAATGCCAGTAAGTACACACCTATCAATAATTACTTTAAATGTAAATGGCCTAAATGCTTCAATCAAAAAACATAGGGTGGCTGGTGGAATGGATTCAAAACAAACCCATGAAAACACAAGAGCCATCGATATGCTGCCTACAAGAAACTCACCTCAAACCGAAAGATACATACAGACTGAAAGTGAAAGGATGGAAAAATATTCACCATGCAAATGGAAGTGCAAAAAAAAAAAAAAAGTCATGGTAACAATAGTCATATCACACAAATTAGACTTAAAAAAAAAAAAGACTGTAACAAGAGACAAATAAGGACATTACATAATGATAAAGGAATCAGTCCCACAAGAGGATATAACAATTGTATATACCTAAATACCCAACACTGGAACACCTAAATACATAAAGCAACTATTAACAGACATGAAGAGAAGAGACTATAACATCTCACTTACACCAATGGATGGATCATCCAGATGGAAAAATCAATAAGGAAACAATGTCACTGAGTGACACATTAGGCCAAATGTACATAACAGATATGTACAGAACTTTCCATCCAAAAATGACACAATATATATTATTTTCAAGTGTACATTGAACATTTTCCAGAGTATATCACCTATTAGGCCACAAATAGCTCTCAATAAATTTAATCAGATTGAGATCATACTGTGCATCTTTTCCAACCATAACTGTATGAAAATAAAAATAAATCACAAGAAAACATTGGAAAACATACAAACCTACGAAGACTACAGTACATGATACAACATGACCAGTGGGTCAGTGACACAATCAAAGAAGAAATTTACAAATACAGGGAAATGGATGAAAAGGAAAACACAACAGTCCAAAATCTTTGGGACACACTGAAAGAAATTCTCAAAGGGAAGTACACAGCAATACAGATCTACTTCAAGAAACAAGAAAAAGCTCAAATAAATAATCTTATCTTATACCTAAAGGAACAAGAAACAAGCAAGCAAGCAAGCAAACAACAACAACAAAGCCCAAGGTGAGTGGAAGAAATGAAATAATAATGATCAGAACAAAAATAAATGTCATGGAGATTAAAACAATAGAAAAAATTAATGAAACCAAGAACTGACTTTTTGAAAAGATAAACAAAATTGACAAATCCTTAGCCAGACTCATTAAGAAAAAAGATAAAAGATCCAAATAAATAAAATCAGAATTCATTTCCTCTTTCATAGAGGAAAATCAACAACTGACATCACAAACATACAAAGGATTATAAAAGAATAGTGTGAAAAATAATATTCCAACAATTTGGACAATCTAGAAGAAATGGATAAATCCCCTGAAGCACACAATCTTGCAAAATTAAGCAGGAATAAATGGAAATGTGAACAGACTTATCACAAGTAACAAAATTGAATCTGTAATCAACAAACTACCAAAAAATAAAAGTCTAGGACCAGAAGGATTCAAGAGTTATTCTACTAGACATTTAAAGAGGAGTTAATACCTATTTCCTCAAACTATTCCAGAAGACAGCAGAGGAAGGAAAGCTTCCAAATGCATTCTAGGATATTTTACTAAACCTTACCTGGTACCAACAACAGACAGAGACACTCTAAAACAAAGAAACAACAAACTACAGGCCAATATCCCTGATGAACATAGATGGAAATGTCTTTGACAAAATATTAGCGAATCAAATACAACAACACATTAAAAATATCAGTCACCCTGATCAAGTGAATTTATTCCCAGGATGCAAGGATGGTCCAATATTTATGAATCAATCAATGTCATACACCACATCAACAAAACAAAGGGTAAAAATCATAGATCATCTCAACAGATGCGGAAAAGGCATTTAACAAAATTCAACATTAGTCATTTTAAAAACTCTCAACAAAGCATGGCTAGAAGGAATATACCTCAACATAATAAAGATCACACATGACAAACCCACAACTAACAGCATACTCAATGGTGAGAAACTGGGAGCCTTCTCTCTAAGGTCAGGAATAAGATAAAGATATCCACTCTCCTGGAAGTCCTAGCCACAGCAATCAGACAAGAAGAAGAAATAAGAGGCATCTATATCATTAAAGAAGAAGTTAAACTGACAGTATGTGCAGGTGGCATGATACTACACAGAGAAAATCTTGAGGACTCCACCAAAAAACTACTAGCTATAGTGGGGAGCCTAGGTGTTTCAGTTGGTTAAGTACCCAATTCTTGATTTTGGCTCAGGTCATGATCTTGCCCTGTGTTGGGCTCTGCACTGGTGACATAGAGCATGTTTGAGATTCTGTCTCCCTCTTTCTGCCTCTCCCCAACTTGCACTTTCTTTCTCAAAATAAGTAAATAAACATTAAAAAAAACCTCCTAGAAATAATCAATGGATTCAGCAAAGTGATAGGAAACCAAATTATTACCCAGAAATTGGTAGCATTTTATTCACTAATAATGAAGTACCACAAAGAGAAATTTTTAAAACATCACCATTCATGATTACACCAAAAGAATAAAATACCTTTGAATAAAGTTAACCAACAGGTGAAAGACCTGTACTATAAAAACTATAAAACATTGATGAGAGAAACTGAAGATGACACAAACAAATGGAAAGATACTCCGTTCTCATAGATTAATAGAACCAGGATTGTTAAAATGTCCATACTGGCCAAAGCAATCTAAAGATTCAACTAACACACCAACAACATTGTTCACAAAAGTAGAACAAATAACCCTAAAATTTGTTTGGAACCACAGAAGATCCCAGATGACTAACGCAATCCTAAAAAAGAACAATGCTGGAGGTATCACAATTCCAGGGTTCAAGACATACAGCAAAGCTGTAGTAATCAAAACAGTTTGATATTGGCACTGGCAGAGGACACACAGATCTAAAGAACAGAATAGATACTACAAAATAAACCCACATTTATATGGTCAATTCATCTATGACAATAGAGGCAAGAATATACAATGGGAAAAAGGCAGCTTCTGTAACAAATGGTTCTGGGAAAACTGGACAGCTACCTAGAAAAAAAATGGAGCACCTTCTTATACCATATACAAAAATAACTTCAAAATAGAATAAAGACCTAAATGTGAAACCTGAAATTATAAAATTCCTAGAAGAGAGCACAGGCATTAATGTCTCTGACATCAGCCATAGCAACATTTTTCTGGATATGTTTCCTAAGGCAAAGGAAACAAAAGCAAAAATAAACTATTGGGACTACATCAAAATAAAAAACATTTGCACAGCAAAGGAAACCATCAAGAAAAGGAAATACAACAAACTAAATGTAAGAAATTATTTGTAAATGATATATCTGATAAAGAGTTAATACCCTATATATATATAAATATATATATTTATATATGTATATATTTATATATATATAAATTAACACCCAAAAATATTAACATATTAAGAATCAGCAGAGGACCTGAATAGACATTTTTGTATTGTAAAATGTATGAAGTAATGTAAGAATGTAAGAATGTAATGTAAGAATGTATGTAATGTAAGAAGTTATTTGTAAATGATATATCTGATAAAGAGTTAATACCCTATATATATTATATAGCTATATATATATATGTACCTTAACACCCAAAAATATTAACGTATTAAAAATGGGCAGAGGACCTGGATAGACATTTTTCTAAAGAAGACCTACAGAGGGCTAACAGACAAATGAAAAGATGTTCAAAATCGCTAATCATCAGGGAAATGCAAATTAAAACTACAATGAGATATCACCTTACAACAGTTAGAATGGCTAAAATCAAAATGACAAGAAATAACAAGTGTTACTGAGAATGTGAAGAAAAGGAACCCTCATGCACTGTTGGTGGGAATGCAAACTGGTGCAGTCACTGTGGATAACAGCATGGAAATTCCTGAGAAATTAAAAATAGAATTACCTGGGGCGCCTGGGTGGCTCAATCGGTTAAGCATCTGACTTCAGCTCAGGTCATGATCTCACAGTTCATGGGTTTGAGCCCCGCATCGGGCTCTGTGCTGACAGCCAGCTCAGAGCCTGGAGCCTGTTTCAGATTCTGTGTCTCCCTCTCTCTCTGACCCTCCCCTGCTCACACTGTCTCTCTCTCAGAAATAAATAAAACATCTAAAAAATGGAATTACCATATGATCCAATAATTCCACTATTGGGTATTTACCCTAAGAAAATGAAAATACGAATTCAGAATGATATATGCACTTCTATGTTTACTGCAGCATTGTTTACAATGGTCAAATATGGAAGCAACCTAAATACCCATCAATACATGAATGGATAAAGAAAACGTAGTATTCATGGGTATATATACAAATGTATGTATATACATATAAATGTATGTATGTGTATATATATGAATATTAGTGAATATTATGCAGCCATAAAAAAGGATGAGATTTACCACTGAGACAACCTGGACGGACAGAAAGGATATTATGCTAAGTGAAATAAGTCAGACTAAGAAAGACAAATACCATATGACTCCACTCATAAGCAGAACCTAAAAGCAAAACAAATGAATAAACAAAGCAAAGCAAAGCAGAATCAGACCTATAAATACAGAGAACAAACGGATGTTTACCAGAAGGGAAGGGATGCAGGGATGGGCAAAATGAGTGAAGGGGAGAGGAAGATACAGGCTTCCAGTTACAGAATGAGTAAGTCATGAGAATAAAAGGCACAGCATGAGAAATACAGTCAGTGAAACTATAATAGTGATGTAATGAGATAGTAGCTACATCAGTGGTGAACATGGCATAATGTATATACTTGTCAAATCACTAAATTTTATACCTGAAACTATTGTTAACACTGTGTGTCAACTATACTCAAAATTATATATTTTGGATATATATGTATCAATATTTAATGGCTATTTTTCTTCAGATGTTTAACAGACATTTCATATTTACCATGTTCAATAGCATACTCCTGATTTCACCATGCTCCACAACCTCTTCAACCCAGTTTTTTTTTTTTTTCCACAATAAATGGAAGGTCCATCCTACCAGTTTCTACAGTCTAGTCATTTTTGATGACCCTCTTACTCTCATACCTTACACCAGAACCTTCAGCAAATCTTTTCTGGGCTTCCTTCAAAATAGATCCTTATCACTTCTAACAATTTTCATCATTGCCACTTTGGTACAAGCTTCCATCTTCTTTTCTTGCATTATTACACATTATTCTTGACTGGTCTAACTGCTTCCACACTTGGGTATATAGAATCATTTTCTCCACAAAGCAGCCAAGTATTTCTTTTTAAGTGTAAGTCAGATCTTGTTACTTCTCAGATCAAAACCCTTCAATGGCCTCTGCTCTCATCTGAAGTCAAAGATCAGGGTCCTTTACCATGTCTCACAATACTCTGAGCCCCTGATAATATCTCTAGGTATATTATATATACATTAGTAGATAGATATAGATACAGATATAGATATAGATAGATATATGAGACCGATGTGTGAACGTGTGTGTAAGAATGTAAGAAGTGGTGAGTTTATAAAATTTTACATAGATATAAATATATAAATAGACATCAAAGAGCTCTCTTGCTCTCTGTTTCTCTCTTTCTCTCTCTCTCTATATATATATCAGATATCTTCATCCACATATCAGAGAGTAGAAATAAAGATACAGAGAGAGAGAGAGAGGACATTTTTTCCTCACTATACTCCAGTCATGTTTGCCTCTTTGTACACTTGGCCCCTAGATATGAACATGGCTCACATACTTCCTTCAGATTTCTGTCCGAGGGGCATTTTACAAAGACTTTCCTGATTATTCAATCTAAATTAGCCATGACATTTCCCATCATTCTCTCTCCTCTGATCTGATGTGTTTTCTCCATGGCACTTACCACCACCTGACACATGTGTGTTTGCTTATGCTTTCTTGTGTCACTAGGATGCAAGCTCTGTGTGGCAGGGACTTTGTTCCATTCACTTCTGTCTCCACACTCTAGAACAGGCCTTATCTTAGAGTCGCTTCTCCATGAGCTTGAATGAGTGAGTGAAGATAAGCAGATGCCATTTGGAAGTGCTGATCTGTAGCTTTCAAAAAATTAGTTCCAGAAAAGGAAACTGGGAGGCTGTCCTTCGGAACATGGTAACTGAAAAATGTGAAAAGGCTGAAGCAACAAAGAAGAGAGAAGAGTAAAGAGATAGAGATAGAGAGGGATCCAAATATAGAAATTTGAGAAATTGGAGGAGCTCTATAATTAGGGGAGATTATATAAGGAACCCTTGATAGGATATAGAAAAGGAACATAAAAATAGCAAGGCAGAAAAAAAAAAAAAGATTCATCTTGAAAGCCATGAGACCAGAGAATTTCCAGCAAATGCCAGAGAGCCTAATGATTTTATGGGTTGAAAGGCCATCAGGGTGAGTGGGCAGTAAGTGACTGGTTATTTTGGAATCATGGCTTTGGCGGAGGTGGGAACAGAAGACCAGGTTCAGGGAAATGAAGTGGAGAGTACAGAAGGCTCTTTTGAAAAATTTTTCTTTTTTAAGTAACTGAAGGTGCAAGAGAGTAGAGGGTGCCTGTGAGTGTGTCAGAATGAGGAAAGGAGCTAGAAACAAAGGAAAGACTTGAGAAGCAAGGGATAGAATGCGGTTCCAGGTGAGAACAGGGAATAAGAAGGGCCTAGGGAGAGGCTGGTAGGATACGTCCCTCCCAAGCCAGAATCATACAGGAGGGAAGAGACTTTGAAAAAAGAAGAGGGCAAAGTGATGGAGCTTATATTGGCCGAGCTCAAACTTTATTTAAATAAAGTAGCCAATGAGATCATCAACTGAGACATAGCTGCCTCTATACCAAAATATTTTAACTAACCTAATTTCTCAGATATGATTGCAAAAATAATAAATATATTTTAATATATATTTAATAATATATAATATGTATTGTAATATATTTTAATAAATAAATATTTTACAGATGGATATAATCTTTATTCTTTATCTAATATTTAAAATAAAGCCTGGAACTTTCCCAAATCAAAAAGCAAGTTCCTGGAATTGAGAGCCAAGTGGAGGCCAGATTTCTAGACAAAAATGTAGTAAACAGAAAGATAAGTTTCCAACCCCCTAAATGTCATGATGGATTGTATTACTCCTGAACACTAACACCCAGTGATGCCAAGATCCCAGGCTCTCAGACCTGCAGGCAAAGACAATATAGTTCCCCTAACACTAGCATCTCTTGAGAATGATCATCTTTCCTGTTCAGCTATTAATCAGATTTTGTATGGTTCATTTGAAAGGGTAAAGCTTCCTTGGAGAAGACTTAGTCTGCATGCCAAGATATCCCAGGATAGAGTGTGTGTGTGTGTGTGTGTGTGTGTGTGTGTGTGAGCATGTACATCTCTTACTGAAATTTGGACCCAAACTTCCTGAAGCCAAGAAAGTTCACTTGACTTTTTAAAACTTTGAACTTCACCTTCCAGCTATCTGCTCTTAGATAAAAGCCAGCAGAGAAAACGTTCAGCACCTCTAAGGTAACAGAGGAAAGTAAGAGGCATGTGTAGTGGAGAGAAGGGAGAACACAGATTCCTGCATGAGACATTCCTTGCCTACTTCCTCCAAGAGGGCACCGAGAGATGCATTCAGGAAGCAGGCGACTAGAAAACATGCATGGTCGCTAAGGAGAACTGACAACGGCAGTGTCTGCTTACAACAGACTGTTTGTCAAGTAGCACTCAGTTTATGAAATCAGAAAGGCGTACAGGCTGTTGCTCATATGTTGTTACCTTTTCTAAACTTTCTATTTCTATCATGCATGATCAAGACTCTTAATAGATATAATTGTTTTTAAGTGAAATAGTGAACAATTATGATACGTGCACACACACGCACAAACTCATATACACACGCGTGTGCGCGTGTGCTGAGTGTCAGATGGAATTCCACTGCCCACCAAGGACTGAGGCTATCTGGCAGTCCAGGAGAACAGATCGTAGACACGCACTTGGGTTTGGGCTCTTTCCAAGTAACCTGGCCAATTTTCCAGTACAGATGGTAGCCAAACAATCTCCTGAGAGAAACAGAGAGCTGATACTTTTGGAAATACTTTAGTTTCTCTCAGCCGCCCCCCCCACCCCCACATCCCCGAGCACAGTATTATCGTACGCTGATTTAGCTGCAAGAATTTCTAGGACCATAAAAGGACTGTTCAACTACTAAAATCCTATTACATGACCTACGCACGAAGCCTGAGAGCCTGCACTTGAGAATTCAGAATATCTGGGTGAGAATAGCTGCTTCACCACATAGCAGCTGCATGATTTGGGGAAAAGAAGTTAAATTCCCAGAGTTGGAATTTCCTCTGCAGTAATGACAGCCTACCTCAAAGGTTATTGGGGGATTAAAGAAGACAATGCATATGAAGGTCAGCACATTGTCTGGCATACAGCAAATGATCAATAGTAGATATTAGCTGCTTAGAACTGGTGTTTTAAAGGGGAGAAAATTATTTGCGTTTGTAAACATGTTTGCTGACATATGCAGAGATTATCTCTGGAAGGGTAATGTCAGTTGCCCTTACCCAAAAGACCCTAGAAGCTGGGATAGGGTCTCTAGGAAGATCTTTCCACTGTACAGACTTCCATTTCTCTTGAAATTTTAACCACTTGAAAATATCACCTTTTTTAAAAGCCCAAGATTTAAATATAGTGAATAAATAGGAGCTGTTATTAGTTTTCCTCACTTCAAAGCACTGCACATATGCTACCTTTCTCTGTAATGCTTCTCTCATTAAATTAAGAAATAATCCAAATACAAATTGGAGGAGGACTCATATTTCTCTCTCTTTTATCTAGCCTCAGGCATTTCCCAAAATTGTTTGTTTGCTTTGCTCTCACCTTCACCATTGATCAAATATACAGGCAGCCCTCGCTTCACATGTTTCCAATATGCATGAATTTCCATTACTAGAGTTTAACAACAGTTCCTCAGCAACATGGTTCCAATTTCCGTTACCATGGTACATTTTCTCTGAATACACTGCGTCAAGAACACACTTTGGTGCTGAATCCTTAGCCCACAAATCACTACATAAATAGCAGGTGCCCATCACTATCACTTACCACTCGTGTCACTTCTTTCCAGGTCTATTGGTGATTGGCCACTGTGTATCTGTTGTCCAATTTACCTTCAGACGGTAAAGTTTAAAGTTGTGTTGCCTCCACGCCAGTCTCTCAGTGATAAACCCAGGTAACAGGTGGGAATATTGTGCAGTCCAAAGAGACAATGGGTAAGAAGATGAAAGTGTAACAAGAAAGTAAAACACAGTATTTCTGGAAGTGAAATTGGATGTTCTTACGTTTATGGACGTCCATGGGTGGTTATGAAGAAAGTCAATGAAGATATGCCAGAGAAGTGACACTGGGGGAAAAAAACAAAAAAGACTTCACGTTAAATGAACTCTTAGAGGTGTTTCGCAACATTGAAAGTGCAAAAGATGAAATTTTGGAAATGAATCCAAATTTTGAAAGGAGAATTGCAATTCAAGACATTAAAAAAAGGATGGCAGTTCCATATGCTAAGTTATATTAGAAGAAAAGGCAAACATTAATGAAACCACATGTGATTTTTTTCAAAAATAAAACACTTAAATTCTTAGCATTTCTAATGTTTTAAATTACAGTGTACTAAATATTGGTCTTACTATATTTTTTCATTTCCCTTTATATTTATAACCTCTAACTGAACAGGAAACACATAAAATAATTGAAGCTCCTTTATTTTCTCCTTTATTGATATGAGTTCAGGAGAATCTACTCAGTGCTGGAACAGGAATATGTTTGATAGACTTGTTTCAAACATTTTTTTTTAGACAAATACAAAATGTGTTTGAGGAATAACTTAACAGTTTTAGGTGTTACTTCTGTCTAGGCTGTGTTTTGAAATGCCTAGACACCCGATATTAGTAATCTTGAAAGGGCAAAAGATGTGTCTTTGATAGCCAGGGGGTGTTTATGAAGAAGATGACAAAAGCAAGATGGAAATACATGGTAACTAAAAGTGGGTAGTTTCAAGGTCACGAACTTGAAGGAAATTTCATGACACCAAGCGTCTAGTTGGTAGGATGCTACTTCCACCCATTATAATTCTCACACAGAGCATATCCAGAGGAAAAAGTTAGGAACAAGTAAGATGCTTTGTGAATGAACCAAGAGGAGGAAACTCATGGGTAAAAATCTGTGACTTAGCAAATAAGAAAAGGAAAGGAGTTCATCGTGTAACACAAGGAAAGTGTTCAAGCACAAATGAAGAAATGGGCATTACAATAAATGAAGACTTGAGTGAAGAGCTAGTGGGAATACAAAGAAGAGTAAGGACTATTGGGAAAGGAAAAGGGAATTTTTTCACCAAGTGTTTTTGATATGGTCAGAAACCTCATATTTACACTTAATAATTCCTTTTATCTTGGCCTCCACATCTAAATCGTCACCAAGGTCCTAAGCATTTCTTGACTGTGTCCACCCTCTCCCTCACTACCACTGGCAGCCAAGTGTAGGCCACCATGATGGCTTGCCCAGAACACTGTTACTGTTACTCTCTTCCTACCCTGACCCAGTCTGCTCTCCAATAAGACAGTGATTTCCATAAAACAAAGTCAGATGATGCTATACATGATCAGACTCTTCTATGGTATTACAATGTTCCTGGGATAAAGACAAAATTATTTAATTTAGCATGAATGTCCCTGTATGGTCTGTCTCATGGCACCTCTATAACACCATGTCCACCTCTTCCCTCTCCATGCTCACTGCATGGGAATTATTTCAGTATCTAGATTCACCCTCCTGCCACAAAATCTTGCCACATGCTCTGTTTGCTTGTACATCACTTCCTTCCTTTGATCATCTACTTACTCTTGCTCCTCCTTATTCTTCAATTCTGCAACTACCATCCACACAGGGAAGAGATCTGTTTGCCCTTCCAGAACCACACTGCTCTTCTTGCCTTTCTCCATTCAAACCGACAAGGACCCATCAATGGGCTAGTTTGCCATGCAGTCCCATCAAGGCATCTGTTCTACCAGCTGCCTACATTCAATGTCACTGCAATTTGCAGCACCCCTCCTCAGAAACCAGGCCTCCTGTGAGGAAGGCAGTGCCCTCTACTCAGCCCCTCTGTCCTCAAGTTCTAACAACCCCTCTAACTCTTACTGAATTAGGCTTTAAGTGGAAATGTCCAAACCTAGCCCCACTCCTCCACCACATCTTTATAAATAGTTGCTTTATTATAGTCTCTTCAAAGTATCTTGTTTGATTGTGCCCTGTGTTGCCTGTCAGGACTCCATGATCTTGTCCTTGCTTCTTTCTCCAGCACGATCTCCTAATACTCTTGCCTTCATCCCAATGCATACAGCTTACAGTCTCCATCGTAATATTTTGGACTATGATTACAGCAACCTGAATGTACCTTTATTGCACTCAGAGCTTCTTCCTTATTACTCACCTGCACCAACATCCACCCAACAATGCAGAAGCTTCCTGTTCCCAGAAGCCCTGATATTATCAACCTACACCCTTCTGGTTTGTCCTTGGAGCTCCCCCAGCACTGTGTCTATACCATAGCCTTTGTCACTCTGTGATTGTCCCTTGTTTCAGCTATCTCTCCTGCAAGGCTCTGAATCACTAAGTGTTTAGTTTCGAGTCCCCAGGGCCTCATAACCTGCTCAGCATATGATAGCTATTCAGTAAATGAGTCAGATTACAAAGCTGTATGCATTGTCTAGCTAAAGTGATTGGGAGCCTTACTATAACAAGTAAAGCACCGTATATTATCAACATGCTTGTCTGTTTACTCAAGACAAAGGTTTTCTCCAAATATAGCACCTTAGTAAGAATGTCGCTACCAGAGACAAAATACTGCAATAGGTGTACAGAATGATGTAACTTCTTTCACCAGCCATTTACTCCTTATAAAAATAAAATATTTAAGCTTGCTTCTCAATTCTCCTTCACTGAGCCTTTTATCCTTTCAATGTTGTCAAAGAAAATACAGTGCATTGAATAGTAAGAATGACCCAGAAAATTGGGTCAAGAAAGGTTCTGGAAGGTTTTTCCTGGAAAAACATTATGCATTTTTCATAGCATTGTGACTACCACAGCACTTGTAATACTGATGCACATTTATCACTTGTTTAAATGCTTATATCAAAATTACTTTTCTCTTTTCTTGTATGCTACCTCTTCTTCTCTCCTCCCCCATTTCAACCATGTTATTCATTATCCCATTCTTTAGAGGATGTTATGGTGTGCCGACTAGATTTCCTCACCCCCTTCAAGACTAAAGCGAGGGGCATGTTGATAGTTGATGCCTCAGAGCTGAATCCTCTCTTGTGATGACGAAGCCTCAGGCAATGAGCGCTACAGCCACAGCCTCACACCTCCCTACTGGGTGCAGTCCATACCCAATGACTAGTCAGTGAAGAGGGTAGAAAGGGAGAATACAGACAGAGAAGGTAGGGCAAATAGGCTCCTTTACTCCAGTTGGCAGTGACCATGAAAGAACATCCCAGCTCCAGAGATCCCCTATGATCTGCTGAGAGAATGTTGTGATTGTGTCACAGTCCAACGCCCCACTCACCTCCCCCCAGCCTAACCTGCTTTCCTTCATTTCCCTTCCATGGTGGATCCAAGAAGCACTCCTACATAGACTTCCTGCATGCCAATCTCTATCTCAGAGGGTACTCTCCAGGGAACCTGACTATAAGAGCCTTCAAGAAGGATCCCATATAAATAAGCTAACATAAATTCTTCCATGTTTTTTTTCATGTCTAATTAATCATGTAGAAACATGCATTGGCATATATAAATATACAATGCATTTACACGCATTGTAAATATATGACTTTTTTCTGTCATTTTTAAATTTAAAAATTGAAGTATAGTGGATATACAATATTATAGTAGTTTCAGGTGTACCAGCGAATGATTTGACATTTATGTACACTACAAATTATTGACCATGATAAGGGTAGTTACTATCTGTCACCACACAAAGTTATTACAGTATTATTGACTATATTCCCTATCTGCAAATAATATATCCAATCAGAGGTTAATATTCAAAATATAGAAAGAACTCATACTCAACACAAGAAAAAACACAAACAATGTGAAAAATGGACAGAGGGCCTAAAAGAGACATCTTTCCAAAGAAGACATCCAGATGCCAACAGGTGCATGAAAAGATGCTCAGTATCACTCATCATCAGAGAAATGCAAATCAAAACCACAATAAGATATCACCTTACACCTGTCAGAATGGCTAGTTTCTGTTGTGTTATTTTTTATGGTATCTTATTATAAATCCCTTAATTTTCTCTTTCATCAATACATAGTATAAATCCCTCAATCCAAATTGTATTGCTTCATAGCAACAGTTCATTCTTTAAACAGCTAAATGGTATTTCACCATATAGACATATTATAATGTATTCAATCATCCATTTTTTGATGGGCCTATACTTCATTACAGTATTATTTTGTTTTTATTTTTGGCTTCAATGAGCAATGCTGAAGTAAAGATTATAGTATACTGTATAAAACCTTATAGACTGGCACTTTCAATTCTATAGAATAGGTTTTAAAGTCAGCACTAAGTTCAAGGGTATATATATGGTATTTTTTCTTATTTAATTTTTTAATGTTTATTTTTGAGAGAGAGAGAGAGAGGGAGAGAAGGGGGAGGGGCAGAGAGAGGGAGACACAGAATCTGAAGCAGGCTCCTGGCTCTGAGCTGTCAGTACAGAGCCCGATGCAGGGCTCGAACTCATGAACCATGAGATCATGACCTGAGCCGAAGTCAGATGCTTAACCAACTGAGCCACCCAGGTGCCCCTATATTTTTTCTTATATTGTCAGATGTATTTCCGAAATTTCTATAAAATGCACATATGTACCATTCATGTAGAGAATAACTTATGAAGTGATTACAATATTTATCACTGTGATACTTTTCTTTCTTGTCCTCTGACATAGCCAAGTGATTTTATATGAACTTTCTTTTTCAGGATGAAAATACAGAATGGTCTGCAAAACATTCTTTTTAACAACTCATTAAAGAGATAACCAAAAAAATGGAAAACATCTTTTCAAAGCAAAAGTTCCACGTTCAGGGCACTGGGTGGATCAGTTGGTTAAGCGTGCAACTTCAACTCACATCATGATCTCACAGTTTGTGAGTTCGAATCCCACATCAGGCTCTGTGCTGACAGCTCAGACCCTGGAGCCTGCTTCTGATTCTATGTCTCCCTCTGTCTCTGTCTCTCACCCTCTCATTCTCTGTCTCTTTCAAAAATAAAATATAAACATTAATAAAATTCCACTTTCAATTGCAGGGAAAATCTAGCTTTCTTTCATGACAGTGTTAAAATGGAGTTTTAGTGTACTTAGTTTTATCTGAAACAATTTCTTCTTTTATTCAGGCTCTCTTAAAAGCAATAGAATGTATCCAACCTCTTTTCCCCCAGGATGTGACATTAGAAAGTCTCTTGCACGTGTTCAGAATCCTCAGAGAACCAGTAAGGATTATTAGAACCAGAGATTTCTCGGGACCCTTGCAATAAATGTTGGTTTTTGAAAGCAGAAAAATTCAATTCAAAAATTCAGTTCAAAAACCAACATCTGAAACTTACCATATTCAAATTTTAAAAGTCAGTTTCAAGATAAACTGGATGTTATCATCTCTCATTTCAAAACCAAACCATTATGGAAATTAAAAAAAAAAACAAGATAAAAAACCTCGAATTCTTATGTGTATTTCTCATGGCATGCGATAAACTGTACATCACACCAAGTTCAACTATTGTGCCACTTGAAAACTTGTGATTTGCATGGAAAACAGTTTTCCTCTCTGTTTTGGCTAAATTAGAAGTTAATGAACTGAGTATTCCAGTGTAGCATTAATGTAAATAAATACAAATCTACAACAAAGAGAGTTAATCAAATTGAGTTGAACAATACGTTTTTCCAAGGACATTTTGCACAAGGGTACAGACTAAGAAGTAATTATTTTTATGCATGGGCACTTGGCATTTTCAACTTGAAAAACATTTTTGCCAAGTGAAGTCACTTCTATTTGCAAGCAAAACCCATTGGTTGCTAATGTTAGGACACCATCTTGTGGCTAAGACATCTAGTTAGAGAACCTGTCCATTTTAAATCACTTACATATCAAAAGATAAATTTTGTTCTAAGTATCACAGAAACTAATCAATCACATCGCTTTTATTTTCTCATTATGTCAACATAAGGTTAAGTTTAAGAAAAGAATACTGAAAATTTTTATCAAAAGAACCTTTTTCCCATTGTGCATCAGCTACAAATCAAATGTTATGTTCAAAATTTGCTATGTTATAAAAGTATTTTAATGAAATTTTTCTAAAAAGAAATTAATGAAATCCTATTAGTAAAGGTAACCTTTCATTTAATATGATATGCTAAACACCTTAAATAAGATGCAGATTGATTGGCTATCTATTTTTCCTGTGTTTCATTTGGGCAATATTCATAAAAATATCTGAAGCATATGAGAACTTCAAATATCAAATTGGTTTTCTTTTAAAAGTATTAATATCTCCATTAGTCTGCTTACATTGGTAAAATAAAAAAAGGCCTTAACACTTATAGGAACACTGCTACAATTAGGCATTTTATTTAATTACTTTTTAATATGTATTTAATAATACTTAAAGTAAATAAAATAATTTAATATTTATTTTAGAGTATGAGCAGGGAGAGGCTGAGAGAGGGAGACAGAGCCCAAGCAGGCTCTATGCTAACAGCAGCGAGCCTGACATGGAGCTTGAACTCACGAACCAGAAGATCATGACCTGGACTGAAGTTGGACACTCAACTGACTGAGCCACTCAGGTGCTCTGACAATTAGACATTTTAAAACACAAGTAGATCAGCAGAGCATGGTAGAAGAGGCTCTAATGGGTGGGGTCTAATTCTACCTCTGTGACCAATCAGCCACCCATCTTGGACAAATCAGTTCACTCTTAGTTATCATGGCTGTCAAAAGAAATAGTAGCAGCTTATCCAGAGAATTTTTTCAAAGATAAGAAAAGGTATGGTGGTGCCTGGGTGGCTCAGTCAGTCTGACTTCCGCTCAGGTCATGATCTCACAGTTTGTGGGTTCAAGCCCCATGTGCTGACAGCACAGAGCCTGGAGCCTGCTTCAGATTCTATGTGTCCCTCTCTCTCTACCCTCCCCTACTCACACTCTGTCTCTCTCTCAAAAAAATAAACATTAAAAAATTTTTTAAATGGTATGTGTAAAATTTCTGTAAAACAGGAAATGAAGGAGAAATGGATATTATCTTATTCCAGACCCTGGTTCCAATTCATGATCTCTAAAACAACTGTGGTTTCTTTAGCAGTTTTTGTAAATCATCCCTATACCCTTCCAACACATTTTTTCTTTTTCTTTTTCTTTTTCTTTTAGTAAGCTATTTTAAGCCAGATTCTGTTGCCTGTAATAAACCAGTTTGTTTAACACACCAATGATGCTGGGAAAGCAATTACTACTCCCCTTAATGGAGAAGGGGTAAAAAATGCAGGGGTTGATGGGACAGGTGTAGGCTTGAATTCTGACTTCTTCACTTGCCATTTGTGTTACTCTTGGTAATGCATTATAAATGAATTATTTGATATTACATCCTCTCAAACTTGAAAATAACCCATTGTGTGAAATATTCATTATTCATGATACTTATAAAGAAATAATGCTGTTCTGGGGCACCTGGGTACCTCAATCAGTTAAGCATCCAACTTCAGCTCAGGTCATGATCTCCTGGTTTCTGGGTTCGAGCCCCTCATCAGACGCTATGCTGACAATTCAGAGACTGGAGCCTGCTTGGGATTCTCTGTCTCCCTCTCTCTCTGCCCCTTTCTTGCTCGCGCTTTGTCTCTCTCTGTCTCTCAATAATAAATATTTTAAAAAATTTTAATTAATAATGCTGTTCTTCACTGATGCCCACAAAACATGTGGTCAGAGGATGACTTAAATGATATTTTGATTGAGACAGAATTGATTTCCTCTAAATGGCTGAAGCTATAAAACAACTTGTAGTTTCCCACAAAGCAGAAAACAATACATTCAACTCTTTGAAAGATTTTGATATTCACAACTTAGTAGTCTAAACTGAAAAGAATTTATGAGAATCTTTGACTTACATAAGTCACTTATATAAGTCACTTATATGTATATAACAGATATATATAATATATATATTACAACTTCCCTATAATAAATTTGTCACTTATATAAGTGACTTAACTTCCCTATAATAAATTTGAGGCCAGTTAATATGATGAGTCAAGGTTCTGAAGACTATTCAAATAGGCTAATCACAAAATGACCAGATATCTTGGAAAAACATAAAAGATAGCCCTTAGTCTCTCTTCTTCTCATTTGACTCATTCCAAAGTAAAAAATGCCAGTTGGGAGGTAATGGCAGACTAACTAGGAGGATCCTAAGCTCACCTTGTCCCATGGATACACCTGGATAACAGCAGTATCAGTGTAACTAATTCAGAAAATAAACCATAGACTAGCAGAACATAATTTCCACAGTTAATCATAGAAAGAAGGCCACATCAAAAATGGTAGGAAGGGCAGGGACCCAGCTGGGAAACAAACTAACATGTGAGACTAACCACACATGGGAGGGACACCACAAGCATGGAGAAGGGAGAAGAACAGACCCCATACCAGGCACCCCAGACATAAGGGGCCTGCACTGGTAAGATGAGTCCTCATAGCATTTGTCTTTGAAAATCAGTGGGGCTTAATTTCATGAGTTTTTACAATCAAAGGGGCTTAACACCAGAATCTTTAAAACTCAGTGGCCTTGGCTCTAGGAGAGCTTGCAGAAGATAGCAAACTCAGTGCCCACCCTTAAACGGCAGCATAACAAATAATCCAGCTGAAACACAGCACAGAGCAGTAGCTTGAAAAGCATTTACATGAAGAAGATTTATTAATCTCAGAGCGTTCCCTGGAGGGACAAGGATCTTTAGAAGACTTCTCCAAGAATAAAAGTGCTTGTAGGTCCATATCTTTCCCCGCTAACCAACCCAGATACCCCAACACTTGTGGAAATCCTAATGAGAACTCACCACCTAGCATTCTAACACCATAAACCCCAGCCCTGCATTCTGCAATGGATCTGTCCCATTTTACCTGCCCCATCCACTCAACAGGAGTGCCCCCAAAGCCACACCTGATGTGTCTCATATTGGAAACAGCCCTGACAACAGTGACCAGCATCAATTTCAAAGTCCCCCTAGGGAGACGGGAAGACAATCACCCATATGTTCCTTCAGCTGCAGACCTTGTAGTTGGCTGAAGCAGAAATCTGATCTGACTGCCAGCCCCACTGACCAAAAAAAGCCTCTCAGGGGATAGCACAAAGAGAGAGCCCAGTAGTTCAGGGTCACGTCAACCCCAACAGAGAGATTGGGGGCAGACATCTGGTCTGAATGCAGGCCCCACCTACCAACAAAATCCTCTTAGGGGACAATGAAAGCCCCCTTCCAGCAGATGGGATGAAAGCAGGAATCTGGTCTGACCAAACTACGAACCCAAGGTGGCCTTAGACTGGCCCCTTAACCTCACAAAGACCAATCTGTGTCCCCAACAGGCAATGAGGGTCATTACAATTGACCTGAGAGCAGATGTGGCTCAACCACAATAGTAAAGTGCACACGATACACATGAGAGACACCCTTGAAGCATCAGAGTCTGGTAAACAGGGGACATTGTACTACAGGGCACTCAAGGACCTCTTCTTCATAACACCACTAGTTTCAAGATCAGGAGACATAGCTGACTCTCCTAATAAATAGAAACAAACACAGAGAGTTTGACAAAATGAGAAGATAGAGGAATATGTCCCAAATAAAAGAACAGGGCAAAGTCCCAGCAAAAGAACTAAATGAAATGGAGACAAGCAATATGTCTGATAGAGGATTCAAGCTAATGTCATAAAGATACTTACTGGGATAGGGAAAAATGTGGAGGGCCTCAGTGAGACCTTCAACAAAGAGACAGAAAATATATCAAAGAACAAGAGATGCAGAACTCAGAAACAGAAACAAAAAATACGCTCAACAGAATAAATAGAGGAGAGGAATCAAAACAACAGAGCAGTTACCTGAAGGGCAGAGTACTGGAAAGTAAACAGTCTTAACAGCAAAAAGAAAAAAGAATTAAAAAAAATGAGAACAGGTTAAGGGAACTTAGCAACATCATCAAGCATAAAAATATTTGCATTATAGGAATCCAAAAAGAGAAGAAAAGGGACAGATACTTTATCTGAAGGAATAATAGCTGAAAACTTGCCTAATTAGGGGGGAAAAAAACCAAACATCCAGATCCAGGAAGCCTAGAGAGCCCTCAACAAAAATCAAACCAAGAGATCCACACCAAGAAACACAGTAATTAAAATGGCAAAAAGTAATGACAAAGATAGAATTTTAATAAGGCTTTGAGCTGATTTTTCAGCAGAAACTTTGAGGCCAGAAGGGAGGGGCATATATCTTTAGTGATGAAAGAAAAAAAACTTGCAATCAAGACTACTCTATCCAGCAAGGCTATCATTCAGAATGGGAGAGATAAAGAATTTTCCAAACAAACAAAAGTTAAAGGAATTCATTACCATTAGACCAGCCTTACAAGAAACATTAAAAGGAATTCTCTGAGTGGAAATAAAAGCCCATAATCAGAAGTAAGAAAATTAGGAAAGAAAACAATTTCATAGATACATACAAACAAAATAAAAGTGTTGATTGATCACTTATAAAACCAGTACAGAGATAAAAGCACAAAAGCAGTAAAAACAATTATATCTATAAAAATCAATCAAGGGATTCACAAAAGGAAAGGATGTAACGTATGCCATCATATACATAAAATATGGTGGGAGGTAGAGTAAAAATTTAGTGCTTTCAGAATGGCTTCAGACGTAAGTAACCATCATCCTGAAGTAGGCTGCTACATGCATAGACTGTTACATATAAACCTAATGGTAACCATAAATCAACAGCCTTTAATAGATATGCAAAAACTAAAGAGACAGGAACATGCAGATTAAAAGAGAAGGGAAGGACAAACATTTATGATGCAAATGAAAGTAAAAAGAAAGCTAGGTAGCAATATTTATATTGGATAGAATAGACTTTGAACAAACACTGTAACAAGTCACAAAGGATACTACAAAATCATAAAGGTGACAATCCAACAAGAAGATAAAATAATTGTAAATATGCACCCAAAATGGGAGCACCCAAATACATAAAGCAACTATTAATAGGCATCACCAAGGAAGAAATTGGTAGCAATACAATAGTGGTAGGGAACATCAACATCCCACTTAGATCAGTGGATATTTCATCCACACAGAAAATCAATAAGGACATAGTGGGTTTGAATGACACACTGGACCAGATAGACATAATAGATATACTCAGAACATTCCATTCAAAAACAGCAGAATACAAATTATTTCCAAGTGCATATGGAACATTCTCCAGAATAGACTACATGTTAGGCCACAAAACAAGTCTCAACAAATTCAAAAAGGTTGTAATCATTCCATGCATCTTTTCTGACCACAGTGGTATGAAACTAAAAATCAAACACAAGAAAAAGTCTGAAAAGAATGCAAACCCATGGAGGTTAAATAACATGCTACTAAACAATGAATGGGCCAACCAAGAAATCAAAGAAGAAACCAAAAATACATGTGACTAATGAAAACGAAAACACAATGATCCAAAATACTTGGATGCAGCAAAAGCTCTTCTAAGAGGGAAGGTTATAGGGGCACCTGGATGGCTCAGTCGGTTAAGCATTGGACTTCAGTGAAGGTCATGATCTTAGGGTACATTAGTTCAAGCCCCACAACAGACTCTATGTTAACAGCTCAGAGCCTGGAGCTTGCTTTGGATTCTGTGTCTCCCTCTCTCTCTGCCCCTCCACTGCTCATGCTGCTCTCTCTGTTTCTCTCCCTCTCTCTCAAAATTAACTATTAAAAATAGATTGAAGATTGTAGTAATAGAGGCATACTTTTTTTTGTTAAGAGAGACAGAGCATGAGTAGGGGAGGGGCAGAGCAAGAGAGGGACACAGAATCTGAAGCAGGCTCCAGGCTCTGAGCTGTCAGCACAGAGCCTGACGCAGGGTTCCAACTCATGAGCCATGAGATCATGACCTGAACTGAAGTGGGACACCCAACCAACTGAGCCACCCAGGCGCCCCAGTAGAGGACTACTTTAAGAAGCAGGAAAGATGGGGCGCCTGAGTGGCTTAGTCGGTTAAGCGTCCGACTTTCTCTTAGGTCATGATCTCACGGTTTGTGGGTTCGAGCCCTGCGTCGGACTCTGTGCTGACTGCCAGCTCAGGGCCTGGAGCCTGTTTCAGTCTGTGTCTCCCTCTCTCTCTGACCCTTCCCTGCTCACGCTGTCTCTCTCTCTCGCCTAGAAATAAATAAAACATTAAAAAAAAAAGAAGAAGAAGAAGAAGCAGGAAAGAGCACTGCTGGGAGCTGCACTGGCTTCTCTGGATGGCAGTCACAGCAAGGAAATGGCAGTGTTTGCACAGCTGCTGCCGTGAGAAACGAAAACTGGTATCTCTTTCTGCTACTACTGGCTCATGTGGGAAATGAGCCTGCTGGTATTGACCAGGCCTCACAATATTCCATATCAGACCAATATTCCTAACACGATACCTCATAAGGAAAAGCATATTCCTGCCTTTACAAAAGAGATTTTAGATGAAAGCTCTGTGGGTGATTGTCAAAAGCCTCTTCCTATGGGCCTTGCAGATCAAAGACAACTGAGACTGGCCTCAAGACAAAAGAGCCTAATTTAGAGTTAAGGAACAGATAACGGCAGAACTTAAGTTAATACTTACATCTTCTTCTAACTGGTGACGTATGGCAGTCCCTTCCCGAGAGCCTTCTTTCTGCAAACACCCTCCCTTACTGGCAGCTGGGATGAGGATGGATAAAAGTAGCTAAAACATAACCCACAAACAAAAGGCTGACACATTTAGGGCCTCCATGGTGTTCACACATTCAGCATCAAATAGGTTTCCACAAACAACTCATTAACCCGTTCAAAAACATTCATCCTCTTGACAGCCAGACAGAATGACTCCTAGCCTATCTATATACAACTTAACATATATATGTCATCCTGTTTTTCACTAAGAACATCCTGTTATTTCCTTAGTTGTAAAATTCACTCAACCTCACTATGATTGGGGTAATTCTGCAAGAATATCAAAAACTTGTTATCACAAAAGGCTTCCCATTGTAAAAATTCCTTTTTCTGATTTCATGTTGTTGTTGAACCTTTAAATAAAGACACCAAAAACGACAGGAGAGAGATGCCTGCCTGGTGATCAGAAAGAATCTCGGGGCTCTCTCATTCTCTCTCTCGCTGACACCATCCATCCTTCAGGGACCCCTGGACCTGCTGGAGCTGGCCTCCGGCAGAGCACCTTGTTGGCCCAAGTGGTTGAATGTCTGACGTCATGAGTTTGAGCCCCTTATTCAGTGGGCTCCCTGCTGTGTCAGCACAGAGCCCATTTTGGATCCTCTATCCCCTTCTGTCTTGGCCCCTCCCATGCTCTCACTCTCTCTCTCTCAAAAATAAATAAAACATTAAAAAAAAAAAGAAAAAGCAGGCAAAATCTCAAACAGCTAAAACTTATCCCTAAAGGAACTAGAAAAAGAATAAACAAGCCCAAAAGTAGTAGAAGGAAGAAAGTAATAAAGATTAAAGTAGAAACAAATGAAATAGAAACTAAACAAAAAAATCCAAAAACAAACAAACAAAAAAAAAACCCCCAAAACAATAGAGCAGAGCAATAAAACAAAGGGCTGGCTTCTTAAGAAGATCAACAAAATTGATAAACTTTTAGCCAGACACATAACATTTTTTAAAAAGTACTCAAACAAAATCAGAAATTAAAGAGATGGGATGCCTGGGTGGCTCAGCTGGTTATGCATCCGACTCGATTTTGGCTCAAGTAATGATCTTGCAGTTCATGAAATTGAGCCCCACATCGGGCTCTATGCTGACAGTATAGAGACTTCTTGGGATTCTCTCTGTGTCTGTCTGTCTGTCTGTCTCTGCCCCTCCCTCACTCCTGTGTGCATGCTCTCTCTCAAAAGAAATGAATAAACTTAATAAACTTTTGGGGTGCCTGGGTGGTTCAGTTGGTTAAGCGTCCGACTTTGGCTCAGGTCATGACCTCACGGTTCTTGGGTACGAGCCCCGCATCAGGCTCTGTGCTGACAGCTAGCTCAGAGCCTGGAGCCTGCTTCCAGTTCTGTGTCTCCCTCTCTCTCTGACTCTCCCCTGCTCACGCTGTCTCTCTCTCTCTCTCTCTCTCTCTCTCTCTCTCAGAAATAAATAAAAAACATTTAAAAAAAAGAAATAAACTTAAAAAAAATGAAATAAAAGAGGAGAAATAATAATCACCACCACAGAAATATAAAGAATTATAAGAGAATATTAGAAAAATTATATATCAACAAATTAGACAACCTAGGAAAAATGGATAAATTCCTAGAAATACATAATCTTCCAAAAAGTAATCAGGAAGAAATATTAAATTTGAATAGACCAATAAAATTGACTGAGTAATCAAAAATTCCCAACAGATTGGGGCGCCTGGGTGGCTTAGTCGGTTAAGCGTCCGACTTTCCGACTTTCACTTAGGTCATGATCTCGCGGTTTGTGGGTTCAAGCCCCGCGTCGGGCTCTGTGCTGACTGCCAGCTCGGAGCCTGGAGCCTGTTTCAGTCTGTGACTCCCTCTCTCTCTGACCCTCCCCTGCTCACGCTGTCTCTCTCTCCTAGAAATAAATAAAACATTTAAAAAAAAAAATTCCCAACAGATAAAAGTCCTAGACGAGGTGGCTTCACAGTTAAATTCTATCAAACATTTAAAGGAGAGTTAATAAATATTCTTTTCAAACTGCTCCAAGAAATAGAAGAGGAAGGAAAACTTCAAAATTTATTCTAGGAGAACAAATACCCCGATACCAAAACCAGATACAAACAAAGGAAAACTATAGGCTAATATTTCTGATGAACACAGATACAAGAATCCTGAACAAATATTAACAAATTGAATCCAACAATATATTTTAAAAAATCACTCACCATGATCAAGTGGGATTTATTCCAGGGATGCAAAGGTGATTAAATATTTGCAAATCAATCAAAGTGATACATCACATCAACAAGAGAAATGATGAAAATCACATGATCATTCCAATAGACACAGTAAAAGCTTTTGACAAAATGCAACATCCATTCATGATAAAAAAAAAACCTCTCAGCAAAGTAGGTTTAGAAAGAACATACTTCAACAGAGTAAAAGACTTATATGAAAAACCCACAGCTAACATCATATTTAATGGTGAAAAACAGAGAGCTGTTCTTCTAAGATGAGGAAGACAAGGATGTCCACTCTCACCACTTTATTGAACAGAGTGCTGGAAGTCCTAGTCACAGCAGTAAGACAACAAAAAGAAATAAAAGGCATCCAAATTGGTAAGGAAGAAGAAAAACTTTCACTATTTGCAGATCATATGATACTATATATAGAAAATCCTAAAGACCCCACCAAAAAACTATTAGAACAGGCAAATGAATTCAGTAAAGTCACAGGACACAAAATTAATATACAGAAATCTGTTGCATGTCTATACACTAAGAATGAAGTAGCATAAATAGAAAAATATTTTTAAAAGTCCCATTTACAATTGCATCAAAAGAAAACCTAGGAATAAATTTAATCAAGGAGGTGAAAGACCTGTGAAAACTATAAAACATGGATGAAAGAAACAGAGGAAGATTCAAACAAATGGAAAGATATTCTATGCCCATGGATTGGGAAAACAGATGCTGTTAAAATGTCTTATTACCCAAAACAATCCAAAGATTAAATGCAATCCCTATCAAAACACCACTGCGTTTTTCACAAAAATAAAATGAATAATTCTAAAATTTGTATGGAATCACAGAAGGCCCCAAAGAGCCAAAGTAATTTTGAGAAACAAAAACAAAGCTGGAAGTGTCTTAATACCCAATTTCAAGGTATACAACAAAGCTGCAGTGATCAAAACAGTGTGATACTGGCACTGGCACAAAAACAATCACATAGATCAATAGAACAGAACAGAGACCCCAGAGATAAACCAATTATACGGGCAATTAATCTTCAACAAAGCAGGAAAAAATATCCAATGGGAAAAAGACCATCACAAATGGTATTGGGAAAACTGGACAGCAACATGCAAAAAAAAAAAAAAAAGAAGAAAAAAAAAAGAAGAAACAAAAAGAAAGAAATTGGACCACTTTTTTACACCATACACAAAAGTAAAATTAAAATGGATTAAAGACCTAAATACAAGATCTGAAAGCATAAAGTTCCTAGAAGAAAACACAGGCAATCATCTCTTTGACATCAGCAGTACAAACATTTTTCTAGGTATGACCCTTCTGGCAAGTTAAACAAAAGTAAAATTAAATCATTGGGACTGCATCAAAATAAAAGGCTTCTGAACAGTGAAGGAAACCATCAGTAAAACAAAAAGATCGCTTACTTAATGGAGAAGATATTTGCAAGTGATATATCTGAGAAAGGTTTAATATTAAAAATATATAAAGAACATATACAACTCAACACCAAAACCAAAAATAATACAATTAAGAAATGGGTGAAAGACATGAATAGACCTTTTTCCAAAGAATACACACAGATGGCCAACCTACTCTTAAAAAGATGCTCAACATCACTCATCATCAGGGAAATACAAATCAACTACAGTGAGATATCACCTCACATCTATTAGAATGGCTAAAATCAAAAACATAAGAAACAACATGTGTTGATGAGTATCTGAATAAACAGGAAGCCTCATGCGTTGTTGCTGGGAATGCAACATGGTGCAGCCACTGTGAAAAACAACAGTCATTCCACCATTGGTTATTTACCCAACAAAAATGAAAATATTAATCCAAAAAGATATATACACCCCTGTGTTTATAGCAACATTAGTTACAACAGCCAAGATATGGCTGTTACCCAAGTGTCCATCCATAGATAATGGATAAAGAGGTGGTGTATGTATAACAGTGGAATACTACTCCGCCATAAAAAGTAATGAGCTCTTGCCATGTGCAATAACATGAATGGAGCTAGATAGTATAATGCTAAGAAAATGAGTCAGTCAGAGAAAGACATATTATTTCACTCATATGTGGAATTTAAGAAACAAAATAAATGAGCCAAGAGAAAAAAGAGAAATGGGGCACCTGGGTGGCTCAGTCAGTTAAGCGTATGACTCCCGGTTGTGGCTGAAGTCATGGTCATGGTCTCTTGGCTACTGTGACTGACTCCAGCGTTAGGCTCTATGCTGATAGCACATGGAGTCTGCTTGGGATTCTCTCTCTCCCTTTGTCTCTGTCCCTCCCCCACTTGTTCTCTCTCTCTCTCTCTCCAAAATAAATAAAATAAACTTGAAGACACAGAAAGAAAGAGAGAGAGAGAGAATAAGAAACAGACTCTTAACTAGAGAGAACAGACCGATAGTTACCAGAGGGAGGTGGGTAGGGGAATGGGTTAAACAGGTGATGGGGATTAAGGAGTACACTTGTCATGCTGAGCACCGGGTGATGTATGACAGTGTTGAATCACTATACTGCACATCTGAAACTAATATAACACTGTATGTTAATTAACTATAATTAAAATAAAAATTAAAAATAAGTAAAAAATAAAAGAAATGAAGAAAGTAAGAAAGGGGAAAACAAAATAAACTTTTAAATATAAAGAATGAACTTGTTGTTAAAAGGGAGGTGGGTGGGGAGACGGGTGAAGAAGATGAATGAGATTAAGAGTACCGTCATCTTCATGAGCAGTGAGTAACACACAGAATTGTTGAATCAGTATATAGTAAACCTAAAACTAATAGAACACTGTGTGTTAATTACACTTGAATTAAAAGAATTCCAAAAGGCTGTTTGGGAAACTTGATAGTTTCCCACTATTTTCAGCCACCCATGTGACTAAAGATTCATTGACCTCAAAAGCCAGTTAGCTAAAACAAAAGCTCTTCACAAATGGACAAAAAAGATCTCAGAAAATAAGTCAGCATACTTCCCCATCATTGTTTTTTTCTCTTCTAATTCAGTTCCTGAATTCTCTAAGGTTCAGCTGAATTTTCAACATTTTCCTGAATTCTTCCTTATCCATAATTAGTAATGATTATACCAGGTTTCTTATACTTGATTTTATTCCACATCTCTCACTTGAGGGCAAATCAAGACACTCGAGGCTAACTAAAAATCTCAAATTTATTCAAATTCATAGCCTTTAAATATGAATTTAGAATTTACCTTGGAGGGAGGAATATTGGATTTTTTAAATGTTCATAAATGTAAAAACTTCTTTCATTTTCAGAGTGGAGGATTTATTACATGTATAACATATAAGCTCATTTGGATTATCTTTCATTCTCCTTTTTTCTCATCAATCACAATGGGATCACATTCCTCACACTCAAAAAAATTGAAAGTAACATACAGAAATATAGTGCCAAATGCTTTTCCAAAATATGTGGGTTTTTTTTCTGTCGTTAGTGTTAGCAAAACATTTCCAAACTGTCTACAGTTTTTGCTAGAGTTTTCTTATGCAGTGTCTTGAATAAGAACTCTCTTTGGGTAGAATATTAAAGAGTTTAACTTTAGATAAAAGAAAATGATCTTTTTTAGTAAGTTGTATTCTATTTATCATTCATTTTATAAAACCTCAGCTTCTATGACTGCTGATTTCAGGTGACGGCCAACTGATTGGTGTAGAGTTGATAGCGTGGCCTACAGTTGCCCTCTGAACCTTGAATATCACTTGTTCAGAGGAGTAACAGTTAAGGGCAGTGTTTATTTTGAAGTGTTTAGTTGTAGAGCCTGAATGTGTCATTAGGAAGGGCTGGATAATGAGTCATACAGGGAAACTCCAAAGTTAGTGTGGCTGCCAGGACATCTAGCCCCTCACTCTAACTCTTTTAAAAACCTTAACTTCTGCTGTGCCTTATGAAATGATCCAACTAACGACCTTGAAGCTCTCAAAATAACAAGTGAGTGAGATGAGTGGTAACTATTTCAAAATCATCGTTATGCAACACCTACCCTCAGGTCCTAATATAATCCTCTGGGAGCAGTTAATTGAAAAATCCATGATATATTTTATTACGTTCCCATCCTACTGTTCAAAACTCGTTATCTCAGCATATTAACACAATATTCAGCTATAGTAGGGATTTAGTATGGATCTGTAGATTTCATAAGGACTCTTCATGAATCTATAGCGCTTTCTTGCCGATCTTAGATTTCTTTCTTTCTGTGATAACACACCTCCATCCTCTGCCACATGGCAAGGGAGTCATGTTTTTCAGTTAGCCATATGTTGAGGCTCACTCCTAATATAGATCTTTCAAAATTTTCTAATATTATATTCTGGGGTTTCTTGGTTACATTAATATTTTTCAAAGACTAAACTTTTATATACTCATACTATGCCTTAATAACTTTTTTCTTAAAATCAATAGTGCATTCTATTCTTAGCTGCTTCACTGGCAGCAAAGATTTGACAGAAGTATTCTGCATATTATGGTACCGCTTTCAACTGAATCCAGATTGATCTAGTGCATCTATATTAAGAGTTTTTCACTGAAAGCAATGGAACTCAGCCCAAATTAACATTGTTCCACTGCTTTCTAAGAAGTCCCATCAAACTTCTTTGACATCAAGGGCCTCTTTCACCTCCCACCTCCCTACAATGGTATGCACAGTCCTTTAACACAAGACACTAGAATATTTTTCTTGTTCTCATGGAGTATTTCTGAAATGTAATGCACAGGAAGCTGAGGTCCGGTCAAAAACAGATGATTGTTGGGGCGCCTGGGTGGCTTAGTCGGTTAGGCGTCCGACTTTTGCTTAGGTCATGATCTCGCGGTTCGTGGGTTCGGGCCCCGCGTCGGGCTCTGTGCTGACTGCCAGCTCAGAGCCTGGAGCCTGTTTCAGTCTGTGACCCCCTGTCTCTCTGACCTTCCCCTGCTCACGCTGTCTCTCTCTCTCTCCTAGAAATAAATAAAAACATTAAAAAACAACAACAACAGATGATTGTTGCAAATAATAGTTAACATAAAAGAAAGAAATTGAAAAATTCCTTTCGTTGTTGTTATTATAACTTTTTAGTAAAGTTCTTGTAATCTGCCAGGTCTACCACCTCATGTGTGTGTGTCAGAGTCCAATAGCTGAGATGATATTGTAGGACTAGCATTATAGCAGGGAGAAAGCAACTCTAAGCTATGGTTGTGGGTTATACTGAGCTGCTCACTGCCTGATGCTCACTCTCCCTTGAGGCAGGGAGCACACATTACTGGTTGAGAGGAGATATATAATTGTAGAATGATCAAAGGAGAAATAAGTTCTCTGCAAAAAATGCCTGGTTTACATAATGTTAAAATCAATCATCTAGACTTAATTAGCATCACATTTGAATGAAATTAAGTCACAGAGTTGCTTATAATTTATTGAGTTAAGTACTCTTATATGCATAGCAAGGAGTTCTTAACAACAGGTGAAAATATAGCCAAACAATATACGGAAGAGTCAGAGAATCATTTGGCTATTTTAATTGAAAATGTCTTTAAATTTCATCTTGTCCTAACATGTTAACTGGTCATCTTTTGCTCATGTGAAATCAAAGAATAAATAAATTCATGGCTGATCAGGTTGAGAAGAGTGAGACTCATTTTAGGGCAGTTCTCTCTCTCTCTCCCTCTCTCTCTCTCTTTCTCTCTATCTCTCTTTTATTTTTTATTTATTTTTTTTTTAGAGAGAGAGAGACAGAGACAGAGAGAGAGAGAGCGAGAGAGCAGGGGAGGGGCAGAGAGAGAAAAAGACACAGAATCTGAAGCAGGTTCCAGTCTCTGAGCTGTCAGCACAGCTGACACGAACTGTGAGATCTTGACCTGAGCCAAAGTCAGACACTAACTGACTGAGCCATCCACATGCCCCAGGGAAGTTCTCTTTTTTAACAATTACTTCCCCATTGAAAATGTTACAATATCATTGCTCAAGAGAAATTTTTTAAAATATATATTGAATTTTAAAGTCAATAATAAGAAATATCAAATCTAGTTAATAATCATGGTTACAAAAATATTGAATTATAGTCACAGATGTAGCTTGTATTAAAATTACTTTCTTCATTTTTCAGGCTCCAATAAGCATTACCAAAATTACTTGTAAGTAATTTTAACCTAATCTAAACCTAGAGGCTTAGGAAATCTTAGTATTGTGTTTGAGATATTAAGATTTCTAAAACCTGCCTGCAGTTTTGTATCTATAGATAACTGTATTATATCTTGTTATCCTTCTCAAGTCTAACAGAAACAAAACAATTTCCCTTGGCTAGAGAGTTTTGGATTCTGATGACATTAGGTGACCAACCTGAGTCTGACCAAACTTTAAATAAGCAACCTCCAAGAAGAGACTACATAAACTAGAAAGTAATGTGAGAGATTACAATATTGCTATAAATTAGGAGGGTCGGCCTCAATGTATAATGGACCCAGATAGTATTGGCCAGTGAAGAGTAAATGACAACTTTGACCAGAGACAAATAAACAGGCCAAGTATAGTTGGCAGGCTTGGTTTTACCTGGCCAGTATTCCTTGCAATTTCTTTGGTATGCAGCACTAGCATCTTGTTTCGAGGATTATTTTCTTCCCACTGAGTGTCCACTTGGTAGAATGTCAGTTAAAGGGACGTGGCTTAATCTGGCCAAAGGGGATGAGAAGGCACAGACAAATCTAGACCAAGTCCATACACCCAGTAACTCTCAAGAATTTCACTCTCTTAAGTAATTGAGCTCCGAGTTCTAAGAATAAAAAGATATGGAGCTGATTCATTCTAATTACGAGCAAATAATCCTCAGTTCTGTTGCCTCTAGCCTCAAAATTGCTTTCTCTATGACTTGGTCCTATAGCTTTTAGTCTGTGGGTGACATACAGCTGTATTCTTCCAATAAATATATCTTTGGCTCATTCTTAGAATTAGCTCAAACTAGTTTCTGCTACTTATATCCAAATAGTCTAAGTGTTTTACTGAGGAGCTAGCTGAATCCAGAACTGGCCTCCAAGTAGAAGGAAGCAATGCTGACAGCCAATGTCAGTGTTCTGAAAACAGTATCAAAGTGATGAAGCCAAATCGATCTTGGTTCTGTCAAGGCTCAATTTCATCAAAGAAGTTCAGTCAAGGAAAAAATGCGCATTGAGAACAAATAGGAGGACCCACACTTTTATATGAGCTGTTGTATTGCCCTTATGGAAATATCAACCTCTTCAAAATGGTAGGCCAGGCAGAAACAAAGATGCTGCAAACAGGCCTCCTAGCCAGAGGAAAAGACTGGCAGAATATTAGTGTGATGCCATGGGCTGAAGTTCAGCACCAGAGAGCAAAGAAGAGGGTAGAGGTGGTGTGTAGCTCAGAGCCCTCCTAATCATCAGGGCTCATCTTGGCATAGCTCCCATAGATCCAGGTGAACAGGACTGATTCCAAACTCTGTTACTGGGACCAAAGTAGTCAATAAAGCCTTTTGCCCTAGTCAGGAATGGCCCAAGGGCAAAGCTGTACCAGCTCTTCTGTATGGGATGATGAGGCAGGGCTGGGAAAAGGAGGGTAGAACAGGATAAGGATGGTTTGCTAAGAGTGGAGAAAGCCCGTGATAAGTTGTGCTTTGAGCTGAAAAAAAAAAAGTTCAAATACGTGATCTACCACACTTCTTGTTATTTCCCAAAATACTACCCCTCTGCCTTTGAACTCTTCTCTCTTCTTAGGATGTCCTTTCTTTCATTTTTACACGGTATGATGGTTTTTTTTGTATATTGGATCCAGCTCAAATTCGATCTATCTTCCAGGGAGAATTCTTGGCTCTAGAAATAGGCTTATGATATTTTTACATAATTCTAATTTGAATTAAATATTTATTCCTCCTACAGGAAGGCATGGACAATCTCTAATTAATACATGGATTTGTGCACTGTGCCCTGCACATCACAGGCATACAGAAAATAGTTGTTGAATGAATGAATGCCAAGCTCATGAAAGCTATAACTCCCTCTCTGGCTGAAATTATTTAGATCTCTCTTTAATGTTTCAAGTATTCATGAGACATGTTTCAGCTAGAAATTAAACTCCATTAGCATTGGAGGCACTGTGTGCCCTCCTTTACACACAAAATTAACTCTATAATGATGGAGAAGAAATCTCTCCAAAATAAGGAGAAGGGGTGGGAAATGCAGAGGGAAAAAGAAGTGTATATCTCACTACCCAGCTGTGGAATGTATTTCCACTTTTCTTGGGTCCTCCTCCCTGGTATATAGGAGGAGTATAACAACAAGGCACTTCAGTTTATATGTGGAAAATATGCATAAGAATTTCAGTTGCAATGAAAAAGCAAATGTGCTTAAATGCTCCAGAACCAACTATGAGGGAGGGGCAGTCTAGATTTTCTGCAGTTGATGACCATTCTCTGCTTCCCTCAGTTAGCTTTTTATTCTAGACCAAAGCCTTGGGAAGTATTTTTTCTTCTCTAACACCTCAAATCCCAGCTTTTGGTGCTCAGAGCTATTAGCATTATCTTCTTAGGAAAGAATTCTTCCTCAGCGATGAAGAATAATGAGTCCCTTGTCATGTACAGATCTGAAAGTATTCCACTTAGAATTGCTTGTTTGTAAAATACAAAATAAAGCATGCTTTTAAAAGGAGAGATTTGTGCATCATTTAACTTTTTTCTTTCCTCTCTGTATAGAACCGGATTTACTCAACGTAAGTGAATTTAAAAATGCAATTTTAAAATTACCACAACGGCCTATTCGCTGCTTATATATATATATATGAATTCAAGAAGCAGTAAATACAATAATCGAGGGAGCATTTGTTTCATAAAATTTCAGAGAAATTTGCTTTTAGCAATTTAGAGTTCTGAAAAATATGTCAATGTATAAAGCATATTCATGCATCCCCCAAAGAGTGGCCTTTTGAATGAAATCAAACCCTCTTTCCTTTTACAGGGATAATGAGGAAGATGTCCAAACAACTGTTTTCAGTGAGCTTACGAACTTTTAGAAGGTTAACGTCTCTGTTCCTGGTTCGTTGGGGATTCTTCCTATGTCTTTAACAAGCTCAGTATAAGCTTCACCCATCACATGTGTTGGCAGTTTACAAGACAACTGTGTCTGCCAGAAAGTAGGCCTACATTCTCACTCATCTTGGCAGAGTTTAACCTAAAACAGCCACTTACTTCTATCAAATGATACTGCTCATTTATAAGAGTGAGAGGTTTCATTTCAAAATCACAGCAATTTGAAGGATTTCTCTTTTGAAATATCAGGACCTCAAAGCATAAATGCTACAAATTAGAACTTACACAGTGACAAGTAAAACTTGCCACAAAACTGTCTTTTAAAAATTAAGACCGTGATGATTATGTCACATTAAGCACAAAGGAATGTTCATTTCCCAAATTTATCCCTAAAATGTAACCTGAATCACCTAACTTTTTGAAGAAAGGAACGATCCTAATTAGCAGAGGATCATCCTAATTATACAGTGAATTTCTTCTCTAATTTACTTCTGGGATTTTTATTGTGTCCTTTTAGAAATGTGATACCACAAATCTTCAAATGTCTCAAATTCCACAGAGATACATGATACAATCAAGAACCTGCTTCCCCATAAATGGAAGGCAACAAGGTTCCCAGTGCACTGAAAACATCTTTAAACTCTCTCCTCAGAAAGTCCCTCTTCTCTCTCTTCCAAGCCTTTTTTGTTTTGTTTTGTTTTGTTTTGTTTGGTCTTCAAAACCGGTGTTGATTCATTAGAGTCTATATTAAAATCGAGAGTCTCTGGCCTGGCTATCTATAGCATTGTGGATGTCCAGGCTATTGTTGGATGAGGGGAGAAGGGCCAGTCATCTATCCCCATGGTATGTACACCGAAAAAAAGTATCTTCCTTCCAGAAAGCTAGGAAATGCTTTCCAATCCCTAATTACTTTTCCACATTCCCTTACTCTGAAGACTAGGACAGAATATAATCTCCAGCCATCCTGGGGCTGGATGAATCAATTATTCTAGAGATCTTCCCATTCTGGGAATGGAGAGAAATGGTTTCAGCAGGAAGACCCCTGCTCTTCCACTTCAGTTAGTGAAACCATGACCAGTTATGATCAATTTCATGCTTTTACTTTACTGACCAACACTCCGAAACACCTTTCAGGGGAAGAGAATAAAAGGGAAAAAAAGCAAATGGTCGTGGCTAGAATGGGAGGGTTTTCCAGCTCCTTTGCTTTATAGGGCAGGAGAGACTCAAGGGTTCTTTGAGTAGAGGGGTCTGACAGAGCAGTAAGGTAACAACAATGATGTGAATGGGAGCCCGTCAGCTAAAGACAGCCTGTTCTGCAGCCTGCGACATCATTCCACTTGCTGTAAAATCACAGGGATTGCATACTGTTTGTACAATGTGACATAATGAGTTGTCAAAATCACCTGAAAATGTACCTAATCCCATCCTTAATTCTTATGTCCCTACCATTTTGATCAAACTTGTAATGAACTTACCTGGATAAGCGTGCTTTCCACATGGTCATTTACACAAGACGCAAATGTGTTTATAAACTTTCAAATGTTGTCAAAAGGAAAAATATAAAATAAACTCAGTAGTTATATCCCAGCTCAAACAAAATCAGTAGTCTCTGATTTTTATGAGAGATTTTTATGATTTTATGAAAAATCAATGAGAACATTGATTTTTATGTCTCATGTACTTGACACAAATTAAAATGACACAGTAGGAATCCAGCATCGAAGTCCGGAGCTTTCCCCATCTTACTCACCAATGTTCTCTTCCCATTGGCCCACTGCCCCTCCCTTCACTCAGCCTCTGATACCCGAAATCCAGTGTTTCTCAAACTTTAGAAATGTACTTATCCCTTTCAGTGAAAAAAGAATCTTCTTTAAGGATTCCTGGTGTTGACAAATTCCTTTTATTATTATGTTTGTTAAATATGTATGAGCGCAAAACTGAGTATAAACTCCTTATGCTTAGAACGTTAATTCTACAACCAAAACAGATTTGCCAATGTATACAAACAAAATTTAAAAATCAATAAAATTCAAATTAACAACAACTAACTTAGTGGGATAGGTGATGCTATTATGTTGCAACTAAACCTAAATACAATGTTTAACTGCCTCTGCACACATCTGCTTCTTTTCTCTGAATGCTTATAGCATCTTCCAATGTCTTATCATTCAAGTTCTAAGACTTGTTCTATTAAAACTATTGTAAAGCCTTAAATTTTCATGTGATGTCATTTGGCCTTTACCTAGTATGAAATGCACCATTTATGCATTAAATTTGCCTCTACTCTTTCCATATTTCCCACATTTTAAGTACCACTTTGCTTAAACTCATTTTTCGACACCAATGCACATTTGTCCTCCATTGGGGCAATTTTGTCTTTCAGGGGATACATGGCAACATCTAGAAACATTTTGGGTTGTCAACTGGGAAGAAGGAGTACTGGCATCTAGTAGGTAGAATGCAAGGATTCTTCTAAACATCCTAAAAGGCACAGGTCATGTCCCCGCAGGAAAGAACTATCTAATTCAAATGTCAGTAGTGTGGAGGTTGAGAAACTCAGGTAAAGCAAATGTCAGCTGTTAAGTCCTCTCTCAGTACTTGATTATAAGTGGTCCTGTGGATAATCCAAAATAAGCTTATATCAATTAATTTCATGCTTTTATCTAAAATTTAAAAATCAGGGGCTCCTGGGTGGCTTAGTCAGTTGAGTGTCCCACTCTTGATTTTAGCTCAGGTCATGATCCCAGGGTTGTGGGATCAAGCCCCGTGTTGGGCTCCATGCTGCTTAAGATTCTCTAAAATAAAATTTTAAAAATGGGGCACCTGAGTGGCTCAGTTGGTTGAGTGTCCGACTTCGGCTCAGGTCATGATCTCATGGCTCGTGGGTTTGAGCACCCCATTGGGTTCTGTGCTGACAGCCAGCTCAGAGCCTGGAGCCTGCTTCAGATTCTGTGTCTCCCTCTCTCTCTGACCTTCCCCTGCTCATGCTATCTCTCTCTCAGAAATAAATGAAAAACATTAAATTTTTTTAATAAAATTTAAAAAAATAAAAAAGAAATTAAAAAAACATTTAAAAGTCATTCTGTCCTTCTGAAAAAATTTTTTTTTTAAATTTTTAATGTTTTATTTATTTCTGAGACAGCGAGACAGCATGAGCCTGGGAGGGTCAGAGAGAGAGGGAGACACAGAATCCAAAACAGGCTCCAGGCTCTGAGCTGGCTGTCAGCACAGAGCGTGACATGGGGCTCGAACTCACGAACTGTGAGATCATGACCTGAGCTGAAGTCAGATGCTCAACCTACTGAGCCACCCAGGCACCCCTGAAAAATTTCTCAACTTCCATCTGGGTGATGAGAACTAAACCTCCAATAACTTAGGGTTTCCCATTCTGAAAAAGTTAATTTTCTTATGTTATATTATAAAATTCCCACCAAGCTTTTGGATTACTGAATCTTGATCTACTTATTTTATAGCGTGAGTATTTATACACATGTAGAATTACTCTAGAATATCAGTAAATTACATCATCATAAAAACATTTGCTGGCCCATTAATTGACCATAATATTATACAAAAGACACATAAAATTTACTGCAGAATCAATACTATATTATAACCAAATATCTGGATATACATTCCTACAAAGGGATGATGGGTATGAGAAAGTTTGCTAAGTATAATTATAGATCAGTCTAAAATGAGACAGCACTTTAGAACTCTAATGCCATCTTCAGTCTACCAAAAAGAGTGTTTATTGAATACCTGTTAAGTGGCATGGTCTTGATACCGTTCAATCTTAGGTCAAGTACAAGGTATGTTTTTCTTTCCCACCAATATCCAAGTTTAATGGATTTCAGTCAGAATGCCTGGAAAAGAAATCCTTGCCAAGGATAAAGAAACAAGAAGGCTTTTAAAGCCAAATTTTTCTTTGTTGCAACAAAAAATTAAGTTTCACCATAGTGTACCTTTCCGTTCCTTTCCAACTTCTTCTAGGCATTTGCTGCAAATTATGGATCATCTTCAGCATATGCACTTGATATCCACCCTTCTCTAAGAGGCAATATTAAGAAATGAGTCTAGTAACTTCCTCTGACTCTGTATTGTCCTGGCAATTGTGACTTCAGGAAATTATCCTCCCATTCCCTCACTTGCACAAAAAAGATAATAATAAAAGTTTCATTAGCTTTTTGATGGCTAAATGAGGTAATATGGAGCAAGCTGGAAACAATACCTGACACTTGATAAGCTCTCAGTGTTTGGTATAGTTATTTATTTGAATTATAATAAGGGATAACAAGTTTATATAAATAGTAGATTACTAAAGTCTCATTTTTATTTTCATTTTTAAAATTTTTGTAATGTTTATTTATTTTTGAGATAGCACATGTGCATGAACAGGGGAGGGGCAGAGAGAGAGAGAGAGAGAGAGAGAGAGAATCCCAAGCAGGCTCTGCGCTGATGGTGCAGCGCACCAATGTGAAGGTCGATTCAAATAACCGTGAGATCATGACCTGAGCCAAAATCAAGAGACAAATGCTTAACCTAAGCCACCCAAGTACCCCTTAGTAAACCATTCTCTTAATTTCTTCTTGACAATCGTTCCACTAAAAATGAGTCCATTTACTATTTGTGAGTCCAATTATTTTTTTTTCATTACTTCAAACAGATAAACATTTAGTGATCACCTCCTATGTTCCAGGGCAGACAGAGTCCAGTGTGGAGTTTCAAAGATGAATAAGGCAGAGGTTCTTCACTCCACAAGTTAATGATCTAAAGGAAAACTGATATTGACACAGAACCAAATATCTCACACACACACACACACACACACACACACACAATAGCTTCAGCCCACTACCTGCTTCAAGGATTTATTTAAAAATATGTTAGTGATCAGACCATACTCAATGATACTGCAGAAAAAAAACAAAGAGTAAAAGAACTGTATTTGCCGTACTTTTGATTGTCGAGAATTCACTTTATGAAGACAGATGTTGATTACAGGTTTGAGGAAGTCACTCCAAGCTTCTTATGTGCACTGACTGAAAACTCAAACACACATACATGTACACACATCAGACTCACACGCACAACACATAACACACAGACAGTTCTCCTTTTAATCTCATATGATGTTCAATAAATACTAAGCAAAGCTTCACCTCAGTCTGGGCTCCAAAGAAAGAGGTGATGGATATCAGCCCCAAGAGAGAAAAGGCAGAATGGAGAACTGAAATTACAAGCACTGTGTTTAGAACTCTCTTGCCATTTGCTTGCTTCCTCACAGGGTTGTGAATGAGACTTGATCTGCAAATGCTCTGTATATTTATGGTCTTACCTAGCTTTGGTAAAGTTCCTGGGCTTTGCCTGTGAAGAATCTCAAAACCAACGGCGTTAGGAAGGAGCGAAAATAATAAAGTAGAGCTCTGTGTGGAAGATGGGGAGATTCAGAGTTAACTGAAAGAACAACAACAAAATCCACATGTAATGATCCTATTGTGATCTTTCCCCGGGGAGTACTTCTACCTGCAGCTTTCAAGTCACTGTCCTTGTTTCTGTCATATTTATAATAATAATAGTGAAAAAGCCATTTGACACTTGGGACAAAATAAACAATTCAGTATCACGTCACTGATCAGTAAGGATGGAGCACCCACACTCCATTTGGTTCTATGGTAGGAAACCTGCTGTAGCAGCTTGTATCCGTCAGCAGCTTTGAAAGCTCACATTTCTACCGTACGGGCAAGCTTACAAGCCAGTGTGCCACAGTTCACGGGCACAATTTTGAGACACTATACTCCTCATCCAGAAAGAAAGCACACTTTGCTACTCCAGCCCGAGCTGTAGCCAGAGAATCATCACTTTTCCAGGTCTCTGAGCCTAAACTCCCATGGGTCACTGCAAAACGGGCCAGGTGACACCTGTACGCAAGGCGGGGTACGTAACAGGAAAGGAACTCAAGACTTGGAAGCCCCAGTCTTTTATAAGGGGCAGTCAGCCTGCTTGTTGAACTCTGCCCCAGAGGCAGACATGCTCCTCATCATAAGAGTAAAATAATCTGCCCTTTGCTCTCGAGTGAGAAATTGCCCTTCCTTTCTTCCTAGAGGCTTTGCTATAAAAACACCCTTAAATAGACAGTGTAAGATGAGGCAGACAGTGCCTTAGTTTGTAAAACATGTAGCTGTGCAAAACACCCACAGACAATTACTGACATAGAGAAAATATACAACATCAAAACCCCAAAATGAGGTTATAACTAGACTTGTCTTTTGGGGGGTCAATTTAACTACTGAACCATGCTGATTCCCAGGGTCTCATTAATTGGAATCTAGAAAAAGGTTGACAGATATTTCCATTTTTCCCCCCAGATCTTGACTTCTTTAGTATCAGGGATTTCATAGCCACTACATTGAATTTGTTGTTGGGATTAAGGACATATATTCTTTTCATATTCGTTTCCACCCCAATGATAATGCTAGAATGGAAATAGCTTTGGCCAAAAGCATATAAATATAAAGCCACTTGGATATAGATTTTGTGTGTGGGTGAGACAGAGAGGGGGAAAAAAAAAAAAAACAAGAACGAAACCTCTAGAATACCGAAAACTATCAGAACTCATTTCTCCTCCTCACCTCAGAGAGGTACCTTACTTTCCACACAATCCACATGGCGAGAATTAGTTATTGTATTTCTATCCTGCTAAACTCCACTACAGAATAAGTGCCAAATGTCATGCAGTATGGAGCTAATCAAGGCAAGAATTCCGATTCCTTTTTAGAAAAATTAAATGGATTTTCAATCCCTAATTAACTATCACCCCTACTAGACAACCAGGACTTCATTTTATCTCTCTTTGTATCATTTCAAGTCCCTCACAAAAATGGTGAAAATGGAAGCACCCAAGGCAGTGAATGCTATTAAATAAAACAAAATTTAAAAGATGCCCTGTCAGTATTCACACGACTACAGTGAAATAAGCTCAAGGGACTCAATATATTAATAAAGATGGCTTTTTTTCACCTGGACTAATAGTTGCATTGTTGAGATACATTTCACACAAATCTATTTTGACCCTACTAAGTGAAGCAAGGAGGTTAATACTGTGTAGTAGCGGTAGTGATGCAAAAATTAGAAATTCATTCTCAGCCATCCAATAGCTACCATAGCAGGTGCTTAGGAAGAATATAGCAAGTATACACACACCTTAATACAAGTTAGAAAAAGAGAACTGAAGTAAGGAATACATGTTTATATAAAATATCAACTTCATTCTAAATGGGTTAGGCTAAATTAGCAAATATTTACTTCATAGACTTTGTTAAAAATTAATGACTGAATTTTTGCTCCCTGATGGCTCACTGAACACAAAAACTTACTTATGCCCCCTCCTAAAGTTTTCAAAATTACTGGAAAACATAAAAGTCAGGTCATGTAGCAAGGAATTGGAGCCAGAGTAGTGAGAATATAATTTCAATCTACTACTATTCTTTCTCAAGACTGTCATTTGAAAGGTTCTAGCTGCTTCTTCTATTCTACTAGTGCAGACAACAAATAATCTGAAGTTAGAGGAAAGAACCCTTGGCTATAAAAAACACTACAGTATCTGACAAAATTAAAAATGTCTCTGCTCTTCAGCCCAGATCATAGAATACTTTTTATAGTAAGTTGGAAATTTCCAGGTGTCAAAAGATAGACAGGATACAAGCCAAAAGAATGTATACTATACCTTTATTTCCTATTCAAGGCAGTGCCAAGGGATATTCCAAATCTATTCTTGCTCACCCAAGGTTGTGAGCTGTCAATTAGCATTATCTAGGACCATCAATTCACCTAGCTCGGTGGGGCCATAAGGACAACAGAGAGGTGTACCAAACCCCCTAGCCAGGCTTTGTGGTCAAGTTTGGTGACTGCCTTAAAAATAGAAAGTTATTTCCAAATGTTTTTACTACCTTTCTAGCAAAGACTGTACGATCTTTGTGACAATTCAATTATAACCCACTTAAATCATCTCAGGTAGGTTCAGAAGTCTCACCTTATTGAGAGCACTGAGGAGAAATAGCATTTCTGTTCTCTGGTAGAAATTAAATTGCAAGTGGCCATTATTTCTACATAAACAAATGCTTCTCAGAGAAATTTTGCAAACATTACATTACATCCCCTTGTTACAGTATGCAGAATAATTTCACCCGTGTAAAGACACACACCAGGCTTTAACTAGGAAAAATAGTTTGGCAAACTCATTTGTCTCCCATGAGAAAGATGAATTGACGTGTCATCCTGTTAAAGGGCCCAGAGCTTTTTCTGAAGGTCTCCTGCAGAGCTGCAGACCATTATGAACGTGACACAGAACACCAGTCCACAGAACACAGTAAAGGAGAAACAGTTCTCCGCCTCTATTCCAGCTGGCCAGTCCAGGCCCTAATATTTGAGGATTGCACAATCTCAATAAACCTCCAAACTAGTCTGATATCCTTCAAATTGTTCTCCACATGCTAATAGCCTCCCACAGTGTTGGCAAGCAACACCGTATTTCTAAAAATGTGGTTCTAAGAACATTATTCATCAAGTCAGAATTTCCGCAACTTCTCACTGCCCTTAAGATGAGTGTAAACTCCTTAGCATGATAACTTTATGCTCTGATATGACCTACATTTAAGTCACCTCTCTAGTTCCATTCTCCTTCATTTCTCCCCAAGCCCATCAAGCTGAACTACTCACCTTTCTCCCTTCCTTCAAGTCTCCACTCCTTTTCCAATATTCCTCTCTATTTGGAAAACATGAGCTGCAGGTAATTTACCAACACATGAGGCTCTGTGCTGCAAAGTGAGACTGGAATGCAAGTATGAGTAAATCAGGTGTTTGTATGTCTCCAGGGCTGGGTACTGACAAGGCAGGACTACAAAAAGTTTCTAAGAGTGAGGGCACATGATATGGTCTCTAGAAGAGGCTGGGCTGAATAGAGAGACAGGTGAGATCGACAAATGGCCTGAAGACTGGGAGAGCAGTAAGGCAGTGAAGCAACTGATTCTCAGGGGAAAGGAACTAAGAGCTTCCACTGCAGAAATGAAAGATCAAACATGAAATCTCTGAAGTTGAGCAGCTCTGCGAGATGACAAATTGCAAATGTTGAGTGGCAAGTGTAGAAAATAAACAGAACTCCAAGATGTTTGAATTGGAGAAGGTCAAAGGGCCGTGAGGCTAGGGTTTTAAAAAGCTTATAAAGATCAAATCAGCTAAGTGAAGGCAGAGGATGGAGAAAAAGGAAAACCTTGTTTTCACTGCCACAATCCTTCCTCAAGATGGAGTTGTCCCCTGAAAGAGGGGAAGAAGATGTCACTGAAAAGGCATATAAAACATCATACAACTACATGGCATGGGCCTCAGCTCACTGAACAGCCTGAAATCAAACTACAATACATCAATTTAATTCCTTGAAATAAAATAGAGCTTAAGAGAATTAACATTTAAAAATAATTCCTCAAAAAAGTACTCACAGAGTTTATCTGTATTGTTATAGTTTATTTAAAAAAGAAGATACATTTTTCTAAGCAAACAAACACTCAAAAGGCATCTGTCCTGGACCAAATACACACAGTGGGGAAAAGGGAAGCTTAATTATAACCATGTAAAACTTTCAGAGTAAAAAGATGGTTTGTAATCCAAGTTAAGACAACTAAGCATTTCACTTCTCGACAAGATTTAAAGAGTAGTAATAAAAATGGCTTGCTAGATTTCAGGAGAGAGAAGAGAACCCCATCCCTGATGTGTGAGTCCAGTTTTTCCCCAGGAACTTTGTTACCAGAAGAGGTACTGCTGACACCAAGCACTACTTCCTGCTTTGGCTGTACCCACACACAGAGACATGAACTTTTTGAGAGAGTGAGAGAGCAGGGGAGGGGCAGAGAGAGAGGGAGAAAGAAAATTCCAGGCAGCTCTGCACCACCAGCGTGGACCCCAATGCAGGGCTCGAAACCGTAAAACACGAGATCATGACCGAAGGCAAAATCTAGATTCGGACACTCAAATGACTGAGCCACCTGGGTGCCCCAACATGAATAGATTTTTATTACACATATTTTAGATCCTGAAAATAGTCTAGGTTGTCTATCAAAGAAAAGAAAGTTGTCCACTATGTTACAAGAAAGAAAAATGTTATTTCAGTAGACACCTTAAAAGTGGCTGTACCCCTCAAATCAACATTAAAGCCTGCACGTGTAACCAGACTTTACTCCTATCATTGTTGGTCTCTATCTTAAAAAGACAATAATATTGACTGAGAAATCAGAAAGCATAACACTTATCTTTTAAAAATCTAAATTTAGGGGTGCCTGGGTGGCTCAGTCAGTTAAGCATCTGACTTTGACTCAGGTCATGATCTTGCAGTTTGTGGGTTCAAGCCCCATGCTGGGCTCTGTGCTGACAGCTCAGAGCCTGGAGCCTGCTTTGGATTCTGGGACTCCCTCTCTCTCTGCCCCTCTCTGTCACTTTCTGTCTCTCATAAAAAAAAAAAGTTTAAAAAGAAGGTTTAAATCTAAATTTAACTCTATATATTCAAACTCAGAAGAGGCAGGTATTAAATAATCAACCAGCCTTTTATAACTTACTCCCCATTAACTGAATCACTGTAAAGTGATACAGATATTAATGAGCACTGGAAAATAACATATCTTTCAAGTTGAACATTCTCAAAATCTGAACTAGAAAGAAAAAAAGGGTATTACAAAATGTACTGATGATGTAAGAAAATGGAAAATAAAACAATAACATCCATTTGATGGCTTAACATTTTCAAAACTAGCTTTTCTATAATATGTTCTAAGTCACCATCTAGTGTTAGAAAATGTGCTGTTTCTGGGGTTCTTGGGTGGCTCAGTCGGTTAAGCTTTGGACTCATGGTTTCAACTCAGGTCATGATCTCACAGATCATGGGATCGAGCCCCATGTTGGGCTCTGTGCTGTTTGTGTGGGGCCTGCTTGGGATTCTCTTTCTCTCTCTCTCTCTCCCTCCCTCAGTCTCTGCCCAACTCCTGCTCACATTGTCTCTCCCCAAATAAATAACCTTAGAAAAATAAAGAAAAAGAAAATGTGTTGTCTCTGCTTACATTATATAGTTATTAATAAAGTAAAATATTATCCTATTTTCATATCATTTCTCCATCAATAAATTGCTGGTTAGGGTGCTATATAATTAGTATCAACTTGGCGTTTTTATTCCTCTTCTTTCAAGTATGTTTTATTCTTACCTTGAGAGATAGTATGATTTTCCACAGATGATTAAGGTCCCCTTTGTGCATTCTGGCAATGACATATATCTCACTGATGCTTCACAATAACTGTTAAAGATGTGAGACATGATCTCAAAAGAAATCATGGCAAAAAGCAGTGTCTCCACCACTCATAAGCAGTGAAATTGAGGACATCCTAACCTCTGAGCCGCTGTTACTTCCTTTCTAATGCCTACCTCCTAAAGCTGTAAATAATTAGTGAAATAAAGTTTGTCAACACTTGAGCGCAGTGTGTGAGTTTGAGAAAGTGCTCAGTTAAGTCACAATTTGTATTACCACCATGATACAGAAGCAGCTGGTGAGACAGGATAGGCAGAAAAGGAGATAACATGGGGCGCCTGGGTGGCTTAGTTGGTTAAGCGTCCGACTTTCGCTTAGGTCATGATCTTGCGGTTCGTGGATTCGAGGCCCGCGTCGGGCTCTGTGCTGACTGCCAGCTCAGAGCCTGGAGCCTGTTTCAGTCTGTGACTCCCTCTCTCTCTGGCCCTCCCCTGCTCACGCTGTCTCTCTCTCTCTCCTAGAAATAAATAAAAGAAAGAAAGTAAAGGAGATAACATGTAATGCATCAAAACTGAGTGTCAGCAATAGAGGTGAGAAGCATTGAAAGAGCCCTTTGTAGGGAGACAAGCCAGGAACAAGGCAGTTTCCCAGAGATGCTTTCCTTGAGATCTGGCTGCTTGGTTTGGCTACAAAGACAGAAGCTCATAAAGAGATGAGGGACAGGAGTACACCAGGTGTGATGGAGGGCCTGGGGCACACGCAAAAGCTAGGAACCACCTCAGTGTAGCCAGAAGGATTCTCTTGGGGAGGATTTGGGGATGTGCAATTGAAGTTTAATGCAGGAATAAGATTGGAGAAGATATAAATACCAAAGCAAGGAGTTCAGATATATTCGGCAAATGAGAACTGAACAAAGTTTTCTAAAGCCTGAATTTTTACAGGGATGTATTTTATGTACACTGCTAAGTTAATTAAAGTACATTGTCAAAAACTACCTCCTGAGATTTCTCAGATTCGACCTTTAATTAAAAAGTCAAAAATATAAAATTAAGTGTATCTTTCCTAGGTCCTAAAGCATCAGTTAAAGCAACCCACAAAACAGAGTACTCAAAACACAGTTTTTACATTTTAAATGAATATTGCTATTGATGATAGTGGAAAATAAGGATGTGTGCATAAAATTTCTCCTTATAACCCCAAGCATTACATTGTCCAATAGTTTAACCTTTCCTTACTGTAACAGCCTACAAGGAGGAGCAAAACGAATGATTACAATTCATCTCCTCTCTCTTCTACCATTGGACATGCTAATGAGCAGAAAAATAGCAAAAAGCAGGAATGATGGGCCAGAGGTGAAGGCAGTAAATGACAAAAAATCAAGTCACAAAAATGAAGAATCACTCCCTTAGTAATATAAAGTTGATTATGCATTATTATGGATAATTACCCTTTCAAAAGCACTTTAACAATGAAAATCATTTATAAATAGCTATCACTTGCATAGTCCTAAAGGCTTCACATCCTAACTGCCCCTAATTGCACTTATTATTGCTAAATAACACATGTACAACATGCGGCTGGAGTCTTCCCTTCATGTCAAGGATAAGACCAGGACACATGACAGCCCAGCCAGTGTTAAATACTACTGAGAGGCAATAGGAGTTAAGTGGATAATCAGACAGGCACACAGGCCACACAGCCTGGGTCAAAGCCTGACTCTACCACCAACAAGCTTTTTGATCTCAGGCAAATGTCCTTAACCACTCTGGGCTGGGGTTTCTCATCTTTGAAATATGTGTAATAACAGTGCTATCTAATAAAGCATACATACGTCCATACATGTAAAACTGTTGTAAGAGTATCAAGAACATGATATAAGTCAACAAAAGTTAACTAATAATTAGCTGTGTAAACAAAATGATAATTTCCAGAGCAGGAAGCAATTACATCTACGTATGACAAGTGGTGGGAGTCAAGGAAGGCCTCAATGGAAAGGGACTAGTTAGGTAGGCCTGAAGCTTTGCTATATAGGAAAACAGAGAAAGGACAATGCAGAAAAAGAACAAACAAGATTGAGGGACATGGAGGCACCTGGTGGACTCCAATGGTAGGGAGCAGACCTATTTTCTAGAAGTGGTGGGAAGTGAAGCCAAAATCTTGGAGGTTAGGATACACATTGGTTAGGAAGTTCTAAAGCTTTATAAGCTTAGGAAAGACTTGCCTAGACATAAGATATAGAAAGAAATTAGGCAGCGTGGTAGGGTCCCCTCCCTAAGGAGAGAGAAAAAAAGGGAGAGAAAACTTCAAGGTAACCTGGCTATGCACCTACCTGACAACATCCCTCATGACCTTGTAAACTGAGACTACTTACTCAGATTACTTATTTGTGTGTGTTATCATATATGGGAGACAAAGAAAATGTATAAAAACTATGCCGTGACATTTGGGGCTCAGTTTTTTGGTACAAACCCAAGTGAGCGGTGCAGGCACAAATCAAGTTGATTCCTGGAAAGAAAAAGCCTTAGTGTCATGATTCTCTGTGCAAGAATCATGCTACAGCAGCAGTAGAAAGGCTTCTTGAGCAAAAAGTGAGGTAAGGTAACCCAGATTCATTGACAGATAGAGTACTCTAAGGTTATCACTGTGGATTATTTAAATCCTAGATGCATCAGCCACTGCACTAGAATTATATATGTATAGTGTATAATATATATATAATTATATATGTATATATAATATACATAGTATATATTATGTATAGTTATGTTATATATAGTATCTCATTATATACATAATCTCTAATCTTTAACAAAACTTTGTAAATAATTACTTGCCATCATGTGGTGCAGACACTCAAGAACAACAAGTTTAAATAATCTGCCCAAACCAACACAGCTAGTAAGAGGAAGAGCTGAGTCTTCTAACATCCATGTCTATTGGGTGCCTGGGCCCCCGTTCTTTTGACATCTAGCTCCCTTCCCAATCTGTTTAATGGCGTTAATCTAACACAGCCAACACTAAGGGCCTCTACATGGGTATCAGCAATGTAGGTGAACAGTGGATGATTGCTTCCAAATGTCTTGACCATCAGCTATGAAAACGAAAGGTAGCAAATGTAATTCTCAACATCCTAGCATAAGTAATCAGCCTCTGATTGAATGAAAGAAGGATATTTGGTGAGAAAGGTGACAGATTTCATTTAAATATTTGGTGGGTTTAAGGTGCCTGTGAGACATCCACTTGGAAAGATCCAGTTAGCAGGTAGAAAGACAGCTTGAAGCTTCCCAGGGAGGTTAGGCTGCAGACAGACTTAGGAGATAGCAAGCACTGGGTGATAGAAGATAATAAGAAAAAGAGAGATTTGTACAGTGGAATCATATAAAGAAATAAGAAAAAGAGAAAGAAAATCTTTTGTTTATGATACCAGCTTAAATCATTAGTCCTTGAGAAACCAATAATTTTAATCCCTGTAATAGTTACTCCACTCTGCCAAACTACTGAAGTGTGATAACACGTACTAATGACATATATTTTTCAGCTCTTGTCAAATGCATTAATGCAGTCAAATGCATTAAACGCACGCAAAGCATTCTTTAACTTTACTGAGCACCCCCTTACAGAAGTCATTAACCATCAAAATCTCTCTACAAGAAAAAGGCAAGAAATGCAATAATAGCTATAGATTAAAATTTGTGACTCAAACTAGGAACTCAGCAAATTTATTGATAAAGCTGAACACACACACAGCTCTTCTGATTTACACTCCAGAGTATTAGTCAATGGAGTGACTGCATCTGCTGGTACAATGTGCATCTGTCCCTCTTTGGGACTGAACTGAAACTAAATCAGTTCACACTATTGTCTTAATAGCTCTAAGGTTATAATTGCTATTTAATCACTACTAAATTGGGTTTGGCCTTGTTTTCTTGGCAAATTAGTGATTTCATTAATAATATATTTCATTATTTCATTAGTAATTTCATTACTAATATATTTCATTAGTAATTTCATTAGTAATATATTAGTAATATATTGAGTTTATTTCATTAGTAATATATTGAGTTTCTTTCTCTATTTTTTCCTATCTTCTTGTCAAACATCTCTTTCTAAAATGATAATATGCAAAGTCTCATTTTTTTAAATAAATTTATAACCACAGTGTAAGGCAAATAAGATTATAGATAAGTATCCCTTTCCATTTAAAAAATGCTACCATTAAACATCATAAATATATGATAAGTACAGAAAATCTCTTTCCCAAGCACAAATTCCCTTTTGCGTGGCAGATCAACTTTGCTAATACACAATATGTAAATTATGAAACTAAAATACATTTCACTTATATGGAAACCAACTTGACAATAAACTATTTAAGAAAAAAAATACATCTCACATTTCTGTTTAAGTTATATCAACCTTCATCCCTAAAAACACACTAGGTTGATACCAGCTTCCTTGGGAATCACATTCTTAAATCCAGTCCAGAGAAAGTGTTTCCAACAGTCTAATAAAGAAAAATAAAAATTGTGGCTTGATTGTGCCTTTTGATACCTAGTTAGGAACAGTGAATGAAGCATGCATGAAATTAAGAGGTATTTTAATAGCATTAAAACATAAAGAATTAAACTGTATGCTTGACTGAATCACTGTAACTTCTAGCCCTCGGTTTTCTCAACTATAAAATGAAAAAGCTAATCTTACATTATTTTGAAATCCTTTCCAGTTCTAATGTTTTAATATGAAGTGGCAGTACCAAGGCCTAAGTGTAGGAGGACCTCTAGACCAAATTTCCCATGGCACTCAACATCCCTCCCAAATGAACAGAGCAACAAAGCAAACACAATGGACCATTATACAAGGACAGCTTGATGCCAGCTCACAACCCGCCCACCCAGCAAGATGGCCGGCCCTAACCTTCTCTGATAGAGACATTCTAGAGCTGAACGGCTCATACTCTTGAATCTTTAGCTCCAATAACTATTATATGTATTGATTGACAAGGCTGGAACCAGAAGAAGTATTTGTCAATCACAGAACACGTTTAAAGCATACCTTCATAATTAGGAAAGGTAAAGGAGCATTTTGTTTTCTTTTCTATAATCCACAAAGATAACTAAAAGGAATGTCAAAATGTTCTTCCCACTACACATATTTTGGATTTTCATCACACCAAAACTAGACCCACAGCTAGTTTAAAAGTTTTAGAATGTTTCCCATGAGGACACAGGAGTTCTGCTATTAAAACTTTCCTTTCAAGGTCACTGACACATGCAACTGAAGCACTTGGGAGGTAATTCTACGTTTGATTTAAGAGACAGAAGTTCAAGTAAAACAAGCATATTGAGAAGCACTAGATGCTAAATTATTCGCTCAGATTCTGTAACTAGAAAACTGGAATTAGCTTGTGCCTCAGGCACTGGTACATTAAAGTTTTAATATAAAAAGTTCTGCTTATGACTTTGCCCTGATGACTTCTTGTCACTCATATGCCAAAAGAAAGCCATATGGAAAGGCACATCAGGGCATGGGCAATAAGTAATTAACTGCTCCTCACTTAAAATCTTTTATCATACAAGGCATTAACTGTCTCCTAAATACATTAACTTACTTAAAATGAATAATACATGGCAAAAAATGGGTCCCTGAAGTTCAGAAAGGGGATTTGACTCTCTTTTAGTGCACTGTGCAGACAAGGCAAGGGCAATTCTCATTAAAGTGTTGAGCATAAACTCAGAGGCTGATGAGGCACAGAATAATTACACATACCTCCCAAAAGACAAAGAACATTAATAATGTTACCTCATACACACCTCAAGGATCAGGACTGAAGGAAGTGATTACAGCATAAAGCAATCGTTTCTAAATGTTCCTGCAAGGGATCTGATTAAATTTTCATGATATTCTCAGAGATTCTTTCCTTTTGTATATCTTGAAAAGATGCAGAGTATATAATGAGTTTAGAGGGAAATAATTTTTATTCTTTTCTAGGTTAAATTATTTCACTGATTTATTAAATAACTAGTATATATATTCAGTCTTAAATATCTCATCTATTTATTTAAATAACATCAAGATCAGTCTCTTCATGGGCAACTTGTAAACAAAATCAAACTTAATAATATCAATTATAGGATAAACTGTTTTCTTTGAGCAGATTTAAACATCTTGGGCAACATTTCTAGGACTTCCACAATGAGAGTGTTTTATAATGCCATTTTAATGTTTTAGTATATCTAAGCAGTTTCCAGCATAACTCTATTTTTTATGGAGGTCTTGAACAATTATTCAGTAGTTAAAATTGAATATAATTGAAATGTAGCCATTTATCACAAATTCATAAACATTTTAAGAGGAAAAATATGATTTCTGCTTTTAGATGTTCTTTTAATATAAAAAATAAATGCAGATAAAAAAATAAAAGGAAACTGCCTACAAGAATGTTGTTAATAAAATTGAGATATTTTAATGAAAACATTTTTTAAGTATTCTTTGTCATTTACTCAATTTTTCATAGTGGATCATCTGAGTTCATCATAACAGTGATACATTTTTAGTCAACAATTTAATGACATAGCTAAAACTTCAAAATATAACTTTATTAATTTTTTATGAAATCAAAAGTGAATCAGACATAAATTTCTCATACAACCTCTTGAAGGCAAAGGCTTTCTAGAGTTCTACACACAGTTATACCAGTAAGGATATTTACCATCCATTTGTAATAGGAATGGACACATTTTTGAAGAGGCTAGATTTTTGTTTTTATTTAAAAATACAGTTTTAAATAGGAGGGAAGGGCTCTAATTTAAGCAAATACGTAGGTAAATATAGGCATATGTGTTTGTGTCTGTGCATGTTGTGGGTTTTAAAGCTAGTGCTGAAAGTTTTTCCCTGAATGGTTGAATTAAATTATTTGATTAAATTACTTTTAAGTTTCTTTTTTCCCAATGCAGAGACCAAATGAAAAGATTACTAGGCCAACATGCTTTAGGGCATGTTGTAAACTGCAGGTAAAGGCAAACATATTCATCTAACTATACTGCCTGGCTAACTTAAACTCATGTATAAACTAAGCTCATTCCAGGAGTCAAAACTTTCTCTCAGCTTCATACTATCCAATGCTTCACGGACAGTTAAAGCCAGGTGGTTTATGGACTATACAAATTAATGGCATACACAGATAAAATGTTCTGTCCTGGAGAATGGTATCCCAGTACAGGACATGGGACAGCCAAGAGGGAGTCCAGATATGTGATGATACAGGAAGGAAGAGCAGCTTATTAATATCACATAGCACCAGGTTAATAGCTGTTGGTTCCTCTTCATGAGAAACTACCAACAGAAGTTCTAACACCGGGGCACCTGGGTGGCTTAGTCGGTTAAGCGTCTGACTTTCGCTTGGGTCATGATCTCGCGGTTCGTGGGTTCGAGCCCCGCGTCGGGCTCTGTGCTGACTGCCAGCTCAGAGCCTGGAGCCTATTTCAGAGTCTGTGTCTCCCTCTCTCTCTGACCCTCCCCTGCTCACGCTCTCTCTCTCTCCTAGAAATAAATAAAAATATTTTTTAAAAAAAGAAGTTCTAATACCTACTTAGGGAGCTGTTTTTTTAATATCAAAAACAACACAGAAAGAATGGTTGTGCTCTTCTATTATCAGGTATATTATAGTTTGAGTTTAAAATATTGAACACTTGTAAACAACTCATTGAACACCAGTAAGTAAAAGGAAGCCCTGGTTGGTTATTACAAAGAGATATGCCAAATGTCTATGCGTGATCATATTCCTCCATTCCATACTGGCAATGTTTTAGTAGCGACTGGGAAATGATAAATGATAATTGTTTCCTTTTGAACATCTGGACATATATCACATCCAGGTTTGGTTCATTATGGCTGAGTTTAGCACACGTAGCTAATGCATTTTCTCATTTATCTGAAAAAGGTACAGAATGAGGTTTTAGTCATCTGAATCAACAGTTTTGGGGTTAGATAAGTAATTTCAATTTGAAATTAGATCAACGAAATTCCTGAAAACGTCTCACTCTTATAATCTTAGTTGTACAGATATCTGTACCAGTGCTGAAATACTCTATATCTAGTGATGGCTAGCCTTCAGCTTAGACACTCTCCTGTCTCTGTACAAAAAGTATATCAGCTATGTATTTACTCAGCTGTGAACTTTAGCTGAAGTCATTCTACTAAATTACCACCAGGGAGTTAATCCAAAAAAATATTGTTTTCAGGGTTTTTCTCTGAAAGACTAAGATTCAGCAGATGTGGGATCGGATCCAAGAATTTGCTTTCAGTAAGTCCTCAAGTTACTGGTAGCTTGGAAGGTATGCTCTGAGAAACACTTTCGTAAAAGACTGGAACCAACATCTTCATAACTTTTAACAATATCAATCTATTTATATTGTTCACACAATTGTTCAGATGAAGAGTCATGGGAGTACAGTAAAATTATGAAAAACTTGTGTGGAAAGCATAAGCTATCCAATGTTTACTTCCACATGCAGAGCCTTCATGTCTTCTTTTTTCTCTTTCTTCTTACGTGTTCAGGCACAAACACACACACACAGAAAATTTGTTCTATTGATTGGATGACTGATGGATTGTTCTATTTAAAATTTTAAAAACCATAAATCACAACTTCCGAAATTTATAGTGTAAAAGGAGCACGTGGCTCTGTGAAGTACTGGAACATCTGACTTCCTTTCAACTAAAGTATGACTAGAAAATGTAAACTGTGAAAACATGCTTTGGAAACTCTAGGAAGAGTTTTCATCAAATATGAAAACTTCAAAGGGCCATTATTAGTTAATGAGAGGATAAAATAAAGAATTTTATGTAAAAAATATGACTAAGTGAAATGAATAGATTCATAGAAACAAAACTTGCAAAGATTGGCTTAACAAAAAATAGAAAATCTGAATAGTCCTATTGTAGATAATTGAACATTTTTTTCACAAAGAAAGCTTCAAGCACAAAAGACAATGCCAATTAATGCTAAGTGATATTTGAGAAGAAATGAAGCATATCTCATATAATTATTTTCAGAACAGAAAAAGAGACCACTGAGGTTTATAAGAGCATAATTTTAATGGCAATCACTGAAAGTCATATCAAGAAAATAAACTTATAGGCAAATCTCATCCAAGAACAGAGGTATGAACATCTTAAATAGTGTATTAGCAAACTGAATACAGCAGGATATACAATGGGGGAAAAATCCTGATGCTGCATTTACTTCAGGAATGAAATCAATTGCAATAAACAGCAGAAAATCAATTTATAAATTTATTTCATAATATTAACATTCTAAAGAGAAAAAATATATGATCACCCTAATTTAATACCCATGTGTGTCAAAAATAAATAAAATTGAGGAAAAAGACTATTAATATGCTAATTAGAATCTTTTTAGAGAATCTATGTTGCACTTAAAAGGAAAATATTGAAAACTTTCCCATGTGAAATGGGAAATAGGTGTGAGTATAGCTCTTTCTACCTTGTAGTGAAGATCTTGACAGTGTAATAATATAAGAAAAATAAATGGTTTGGTACAAAAACAGACACTCAGATCAATACAAGAGAATAGGGAACCCAGAAATGGACCCACAAACATATGGTCAACTAATCTTTGACAAAGCAGGAAAGAATATCCAATGGAATAAAGACAGTCTCTTCAGCAAATGGTGCTGGGAAAACTGGATGGCAGCATGCTCAAAAATGAACCAGGACCACTTTCTTACACCATACACAAAAATAAACTCAAAGTGGATTAAGGACCTAAACATAAGACAGGAAGCCATCAAAATCTTCAAGGGGAAAGGAGGCAAAAATCAATCTCTGTGACCTCGGTCACAGCAACTTCTGATTCAACACATCTCTGCAGGCAAGGAAAACAAAAGCAAAAAACTAGGGGGACCTCATCAAAATAAAAAGCTTCTGGACAGCGAAGGAAAAAATCAGCAAAACTAAAAGGCAACTGAGGGAACAGGAGAAGAAATGACCTATCAGATAAAAGGTTACTATCCAAAATCTATAAAGAATTTACCAAACTCAACACCCATAAAACAAATAACCCAGTAAAGAAATGGGTAAAAGATATGAATAGACACTTCGCCAAAGAAGACATCCAAATGGCCAACCGACACATGAAAAAAATGTTCAACATCATTCATCATCAGGGAAATACAAATCAAAACCACAATGAGATACCATCTCACACTTGTCAGAATGGCTAATATTAACAACTCAGGCAACAATAGATCTTGGCAAGGATGTGGAGAAAGAGGATCTCTTTTGCACTGTTGCTGGGAATGCAGACTGATGCATTCACTCCGGAAAACAGTATGGAAGTTCCGCAAAAAATTAAAATTAGAACTACCCTACGACCAAGCAATCACACTACTAGGTATTTATCTAAGGGATACAGGTGTGCTGTTTTGAAGGGGCACATGCATCCTAATAATGATAGCAGCACGATCGACAACAGCCAAAGTATAGAAAGAGACCATCCATCAACAGATGAATGAATAAAGAAGATATGGTATATATATACAATGGCATAGTAATGATATTACTTGGCAATCAAAAAAACCAAAATCTTGCCATTTACAAATATGTAAATGGAACAAGAGAGTATTATGATAAGCAAAATTAGTCAGTTGGAGAAAGATAAATATCATATAAAGTAAAAAAAACTTGAAGAAATTACTTTTATTTTATTTTTTACAAATAGTTTATTGTCAAGTTGGTTTCCATATAACACCCAGTGCTCATCCCAACAAGTGCTCTTCTCCATGTCTATCTCCCCCCTCCCCCCGACACCCATCAGTCCTGTTTGTTCTCAGCATTCAAGAGTCTCTCATGGTTTGCCTCTCTCCCTCTCCCCCACTATTTCACCCCTTCTTTGCCCGATGGTCCTCCGTTAAGTTCCTCCTAATCCTCCTATACGTGCAAACATATGGTATGTGTCCTTCNTCTATTAGTTTTATGGATTGTTTCCTTTGCCGTGGAGAAGCTTTTCATCTTGATGAGGTCCCAGTCGTTTATTTTTGCTCTTGTTTCCCTTGCTTTAGGGGATGTGTCAAGTAAGAAGTCGCTGCGGTGGAGGTCAAGGAGGTTGTTTCCTGCTTTCTCCTCTAGGGTTTTGATGGTTTCCTGTCTCACGTTCAGTTCCTTTATTCATTTTGAGTTTATTTTTGTGTATGGTGTGAGAAAATGATCTAGTTTCATTCTTCTGCATGTTGCTGTCCAGTTCTCCCAACACCATCTGTTAAAGAGGCTGTCTTTTTACCATTGGATATTCTTTCCTGCTTTGTCAAAGATTAGTTGGCTGTATACCTTTGGGTCCAGCTCTGAGTTCTCAATTCTATTCCATTGGTCTATGTGTCTGTTTTTGTGCCAAGACCATACTGTTTTGATGATGACAGTTTTGTAGTAGAGGCTAAAGTCTGGGATGGTGATACCCCCGGTTTTGGTTTTATTCTTCAGTATTACTTTGGCTATTAGGGTCTGGCTTGGGAATCAGAGTGATGCTGGCTTGATAAAATGAGTCCAGGAGTTATCATTCGATTTCTATTTTTGGGAATAGCTTAAGAAGAATTGGTATTAATTCTGTTTTAAACGTCTGGTAGAATTCCCCAGGGAAGCCATCAGGTCCAGGGCTCTTATTTAGTGGGAGATTTTTGATCACTGATTTGATTTCTTCACTAGTAATGGGTCTGTTCAGATTTTCTATCTCTTCACGTGTGAATTTTGGTAGTGAGTGTGTGTTTAGGAATTTGTCCATTTCTTCTAAGTTGTCCAATTTGTTGGCATGTAATTTTTCATAGTCTTCTCTGATAATNTTTTGATTGGAGCATTCAGCCCATTTACATTCAGTGTTATTATTGAAATTTGTGAGTTTAGAGTCGCTGTGCCCTTTGTGGGATTCATGCTTGTGGTGGTGTCTCTGGTATCTTCGTTCCTTGCAACACTTACCTCAGAGCATCCCCCTCAGTATTTCTTGTAGTGCTGGTTTATTGGTGACAAATTCTTTCAATTTCTGTTTATTTGGAAAGATTTTTATCTCTCCTTGCATTTTGATTGACAGGCTTGCTGGATAGAGGATTCTTGGCTGCATAATTTTTCTGTTCATCACATTGAAGATCTCCTGCCATTCCTTTCTGGTCTGCCAAGTTTCATTAGATAGGTCTGTCACCACTCTGATAGGTTTCCCTTTGTATGTTAGGGCCCTTTTCTCCCTCGCTGCTTTCAAAATTCTCTCTTTATCCTTATATTTTGCCATTTTTACTATGATATGCCATGCAGAAGATCGATTCAAATTACGTCTGAGGGGAGTTCTCTGTGCCTCTTGTATTTCAACGTTTACTTCCTTCCCCAGTTTGGGGAACTTCTCTGCTATAATTTGTACCAGGACTCCTTCAGCACCTTTCCCTCTCTCTTCCTCTTCTGGGATTCCTATGATATGGATATTGTTGCGTTTGACCGTATCGCCGGGCTCTCTAACTCTTCTTTCATGTTCCTGTTTCAGTTTGTCTCTTTTTTTCTCAGTTTTTTCTTTTTCTATAATGGTGTCTTCTAAATCACTTATTCTCCTTTCTGCCTCTCCAATCCGTGCATTGGACATCTCCAATTTATTATGTGTCTCATTTATCGTATTTTTTAATTCATCATGCCTATTTTTATGCTCCATGTTGTTTTTAGCCATAGTTTCTTTGATGTCCTCTAAGCTTTTTTCAAGCCCAGCTATTAATTTTATCATTATTATTCTAAAATCTTGTTCAGTTATGCTGCTGATATCTGTTTTGAGCAGTTCATTAGCTGTCATTTCTTCTTGGAGTTTCTTTGGAGGAGAGGTCTTTCGTTTCGTCATTTTAGTTAGCTTTCCGGCTCTTGTTGGTTTTAAAGACCTGTTATGCTCTCTGTTTCTATGAGCGCTGGTATATCCAAGAAGACTCTTTGACTTTCCAGGGCCTATCCTTTCAGAGAGTGTTTTTTGAATGGTATCCCCTGGTCTCTCTTGTTGGGACCTTGGTTTTATTTGATTTTCCTACTCATAGTGATATTTGGGCCTCTCCACCATGTGCACTTTGGCTTGTCTTGAGGTAGCCCTGGAGAAGAAAACAGACAGACAAACACACAGGGAGCGAGGCACACAAACGCACAGACAAATCCAACAAACATGCAAACTGAGAGGGAAAACAAAAAATTAAGAGAAAAGACGGAGGAGGAAAGGTGAATAGAAAATAAAAAAATACATTAAAAAGTCAAAAAGAAGAAAAGAAAAGGAAAAAAGAAGAAAACCGATAGACAAAGAATGGTTTAAAGCATATAACCAGATTTCCCAGCTACAATTAAATAGCTGGGTGTATGCAGTGCTGGTTGAAGAGCATAGAGAAAGAGAGAGAAGACAGGGTGGGCATGAGGCAAAATTGGAAATAGAATGAACAGGCAGAAGGGATAAGAAGCTTTTTTCAAAGAGCTAAAGGGTGGAATATAATTGGAGAGGTAAGAGAAGGACGCTGGTGTTATCCAGAAAAACGATATAGTCTAATTACTTCTGAGAGAAAGAGATGAAAAGTTGGTAGGTGTAGAATTTACATCTACAGAATGGACTATATGTGACTGTTTAAGGAAGCCAGTACCAGAATTAAACAGGTCAGTGTTCTGGAGAAAAGAGAAAAAAAAAAAAAAGGAGGAGGGCAGCTCTCTAGCAGTGA
>NW_027528209.1:488590-616840 GCF_008692635.1 Crocuta crocuta
ACTCTGATAGGTTTCCCTTTGTATGTTAGGGCCCTTTTCTCCCTCGCTGCTTTCAAAATTCTCTCTTTATCCTTATATTTTGCCATTTTTACTATGATATGCCATGCAGAAGATAGATTCAAATTATGTCTGAGGGGAGTTCTCTGTGCCTCTTGTATTTCAACGTTTACTTCCTTCCCCAGTTTGGGGAACTTCTCTGCTATAATTTGTACCAGGACTCCTTCAGCACCTTTCCCTCTCTCTTCCTCTTCTGGGATTCCTATGATATGGATATTGTTGCGTTTGACCGTATCGCCGGGCTCTCTAACTCTTCTTTCATGTTCCTGTTTCAGTTTGTCTCTTTTTTTCTCAGTTTTTTCTTTTTCTATAATGGTGTCTTCTAAATCACTTATTCTCCTTTTTGCCTCTCCAATCTGTGCATTGGACATCTCCAATTTATTATGTGTCTCATTTATCGTATTTTTTAATTCATCATGCCTATTTTTATGCTCCATGTTGTTTTTAGCCATAGTTTCTTTGATGTCCTCTAAGCTTTTTTCAAGCCCAGCTATTAATTTTATGATTATTGTTCTTATTCAGTTATGCTGCTTATAACTGTTTTGAGCAGTTCTTTAGCTATCAATTCTTCTTGGAATTTCTTTGGAGGAGAGCTCTTTTGTTTCATCATTTTGGCTAGCTTTATATCTCTTCTTAGTTTTAAAGATTTGTTATGCTCTCTGCACCTGTGAGTGCTGCTATACCCAAGAAAGCACTTTGACTGTCCAGGGTGTATCCTTTCAGAAAGTGCTTTTTGAATGGTATCTCTTGGTCTCTCTTATTGAGACCTTGGTTATTTTATTTTCCTACTCATAGTGATATTTGGGACTCTCCACCATGTGCACTTTGGCTTGTCTTGAGGTAGCCCTGGAGAAGAAAACAGACAGANGTTCTTTAGCTATCAATTCTTCTTGGAATTTCTTTGGAGGAGAGCTCTTTTGTTTCATCATTTTGGCTAGCTTTATATCTCTTCTTAGTTTTAAAGATTTGTTATGCTCTCTGCACCTGTGAGTGCTGCTATACCCAAGAAAGCACTTTGACTGTCCAGGGTGTATCCTTTCAGAAAGTGCTTTTTGAATGGTATCTCTTGGTCTCTCTTATTGAGACCTTGGTTATTTTATTTTCCTACTCATAGTGATATTTGGGACTCTCCACCATGTGCACTTTGGCTTGTCTTGAGGTAGCCCTGGAGAAGAAAACAGACAGACAAACACACAGGGAGCGAGGCACACAAACGCACAGACAAATCCAACAAACATGCAAACTGAGAGGGAAAACAAAAAATTAAGAGAAAAGACGGAGGAGGAAAGGTGAATAGAAAATAAAAAAATACATTAAAAAGTCAAAAAGAAGAAAAGAAAAGGAAAAAAGAAGAAAACCGATAGACAAAGAATGGTTTAAAGCATATAACCAGATTTCCCAGCTACAATTAAATAGCTGGGTGTATGCAGTGCTGGTTGAAGAGCATAGAGAAAGAGAGAGAAGACAGGGTGGGCATGAGGCAAAATTGGAAATAGAATGAACAGGCAGAAGGGATAAGAAGCTTTTTTCAAAGAGCTAAAGGGTGGAATATAATTGGAGAGGTAAGAGAAGGACGCTGGTGTTATCCAGAAAAACGATATAGTCTAATTACTTCTGAGAGAAAGAGATGAAAAGTTGGTAGGTGTAGAATTTACATCTACAGAATGGACTATATGTGACTGTTTAAGGAAGCCAGTACCAGAATTAAACAGGTCAGTGTTCTGGAGAAAAGAGAAAAAAAAAAAAAAAGGAGGAGGGCAGCTCTCTAGCAGTGATGGGCATGGTTTGATCCAATGTATCAGGTGGGAATTTTGCCTTGGCGGTTGTGGGGAGGAGAGTGGCAGCGCTCCAGTCCCTTCTTGAACCAAGCGCTGCACCTCACTTTTTTGGGTGTGTAAACTCCCTGTGCTGGGGGCACAGCCAAAGTGGGTTGCACTATTTGACCCAGTCCACGCCTAGTTTCCAAACCCCAGTCTGAGTGCCTCAATGAAATTGCCATAGACACAACCTTGCAGATGATCCCCTCAGGGCAATTCCAAGCTTCTTGCCTAGCCCTGGGGATTGAGCCAGAATTGCTGCTCCCTTCTCCTCGGGGTTAGGTTGGTGAGCAAGGATAGGGGTTTGCCTGGGGGGGTGCCTCGGGTCCACTGGAGAGGGGAATCCGGGTCCCTCTGTGTCTCATCACCCGAAACACGAACTCGCAGGCAAATCTCCCAGTTTTAAGCCCTTCACCTCCCCTCTAGGGGTCCAGCAGAGCCAGGAGCACAAAGAAGCGGTCGGCGCGCAACCCCTCCAGGACGAGTTGGTGCGCGGGGATTTGGCACGCGAGGTCCTTCCGTGCCCCAAGCAGAGGTTTTTCTGTTCCCTAGTGACAGGGACTGTGTCCTGAGTAGTTTCTGCCTGTCTCTTTCCCCTCTCACTCCCCACAGAGGAGGTTCGCCCCCATCCCTCTGAGTCTCTGATCCGCCCCGATTTTATCTTCCCTAGTTCGCACTCACGTTAGAAGGCTTTCTCAGTGGATTCTGTGTCCTTTTTCTCCCAATCTCTTGGGTTCTGTAAGGTTTCCTATGGCTTCAGATCTTTTCCGTGTGAGATATGGGGGCAAGTGCAATGTACGGAGCTCCCTACATCTCTGCCATCTTGGCCCCTCCCTCCGAAATTACTTTTATTTAAAGAAAACAAAATACAAATGGGTACCAGACATAACAAATATTTAGTCTCCCTTGTAAAAAAATAGATAGAAATTTTGCAAAATTGTCAAATATTGAAAGTACTAACATGAAAGAAAGAAAGAAAGAAAGAAAGAAAGAAATGACTGGAAAAGCAGTAAATAAATCTGTAGTTATTCACTGATAGAGCCAACAGATGATTGTACACACAGAAAATCTAAAAGAATTCACAGAACAACTACAAGAATTAATATGTAAATTTATCGTGGATGTGGCTTATATCAATGTTCAAAAAATCAATTGCATTTCTGAATAATAATAATGAAAAAATCTTAAGAATTAAACGTTACTTTTACAATAGCATCACAAATAACAAATAGCTGGGAAGAAACCTAACAAAAGATGTGCCAGATCTCTATAAAATATTAAGGAGAATAATGAAAGAAAATCTAATTTTCAGGTGGCTCAGTCTGTTAAGTGTCTGATTTCTTTGCTTACGTCATGATCTCGCTGTTCATGAGTCTGAGCCCCACATTGGGATCTGTACTGATTGCTCAGAGCCTGGAGGCTGCTTCAGATACTGTGTGTCACTCTCTCTCTGCCCCCCACTAATGCTCTATCTTCTCTCTCTCTCTCTCTCAGATAAACATTAAAAAAAAAAAAAACTTTAAGAAAGAAAGCAAGAAAGAAAGAAAAGAAAGACCTAAATAAATAGAGCAATATATCATATTAGTGGATTCAGACAATACTGTAAAGATTTTTTATTTGGTCCAAAATGATATATAGTTTAAATTCTGTTCCATTAAAACTCTCAATAATTTTTTGTGGAAATTGAAGAGCTTATTTCAAATTCTACATGAATATGTATTTCTGCATGCCAGGTCCCCTCGCGCCAACTGGTCCCGGAGGGGCTGAGCGCACAGACTGCTTCTTTGTGCTTGCTCCTGGTGGGCTGCACTTCTAGAGTAGCGGCGCGTCTGCCACCATTGTCCTCCCGGGCGGCTTGGGCCCCTGGAAGAGCCACGCGCAGACACCGGGCATCCGCGCTCCTGGCTGGCTGGATCTCTAGAGGGAAAGCAAACAGCTAAAAACTGGGGAATTTGCCTGTGAGGTCGTGTTTCGGGTGATGAGCCATAGAGGGACCTGGTTTTCCTCACTCCAGCGGGCTCGGGCTCAGCGCATGCTTCAAATTCTATATGAATATGTAAAGAACCACAAGTAGCTTTCCAGGTTTTCTCAACCAGAATTCCAGGAGAGGATTTAACCCTAATGACCTAAAACTTCCATTTCACGATTTAACTTATCTTCTATGCATTAAGAATGGTGTCATAATTGAAAGAATTGAGAAAAATTATCACTGTTTTTTTTTACATTCTCTGTTCTGATAAAGAATGTCAGTTGACAAACACTAGCAGAAAATTTTGAAGAAACAGAACATAGAATGCTATCACTAGATAATAAGATTTAGTTCTGAAACTGCAGTAATTAAGTCAGTTGGGTATTGCAGCAAGAGATTAAAAAAAAAAAACGAATAGAAGAAAATTTTCAGGAATAAGTCTAGACATTTATGTCCCTTAATGTATAACAAAGATGCTACTGCACAGCAGTACAAAGGCATAATCTTTCAATAAATGCTGCTGGGTTAACTGAATATCTACATATGTCTATGTATCTATGTCTATAGACAGACAGACAGATGAAGGAGAGAAAGAGATGGATGGTTGGTTGGGGGGAGAAGATAGATAATTTAACCCTTACTTTTTGCTATTAACCAAAATCAATTCTACATGGTATATAGATCTAAATTTAGAAGATGTAATAACATTTATAGTAAGTAACATTAAGAGAAAACTTTCATGCACATAGGTTAGACAAAGAGTTTTTATCAGAACTCAGAACTAGCATAAATAAAATTTTTAATAAATTAAGATATATTAAAATTAGGAAGCTATGTTCATCAAATACCATGAAAAGTACAAAAATACAAGCCACTGAGAAGGTATTTACCATACGTATAACTGCAGAAGGATCCTGTAATATATGAATGATACATATTCATCCTCTTCAAGAAAGGGTTCATTCAATTATTAACAGTGTGGTTAGCTAAGAGCCTCCAGCTATTAACACCTTAGAGTCTCTAACTTTTGAGCCAAGGTCTCCCTATTTTCAGGATGACAAGGACCAAGGAAGTAATAGATCAAGATAAATTCTTCTTGATGAGGTCCCTAGCTAATGCCATGCCTTTACAATAAACCTGCATTTTTAACTCTTTATCAGTGTATGCTTCCCTAGAACACAAACTGATGGATTAATGTACAAACTACACACACACACACACACGCACACACACACACACAAACTTCTAATAATCAATAGGAAAAGGACAAGTCATTTTTAATGGGCAAGACATGAATAGGCACTTCACAAAATATGATATCCAAGAAAAGATGCTCAACCTAATTACTCCTTAAGCAAATGGAAATTAAGACCACACTGATGTGTCATTACATACCCACTAGAATGGCTAAAGTTTCAAGGACTGAAGGAACCAAGTGTCCATGACATTCACTTTGGAAAATTCTCTGGCAACATTAGCTAAAATCAGAAAATACACACATCCTGGGGTGCCTGGGTGGCTTAGTTAAGCGTCCAACTTTCGCTTAGGTCATGATCTCGCGGTTCGTGGGTTCAAGCCCCGCGTCGGGCTCTGTGCTGACTGCTGTTCCAGCTCAGAGCCTGGAACCTGTTTCAGTCTGTGACTCCCTCTCTCTCTGACCCTCCCCTGCTCACGCTGTCTCTCTCTCTCTCTATCCTAGAAAAAAAAAAAAAATTAAAAAAAAAAAAAAGAAAATACACACATCCTATGACTCAGCAATTCCACTCGTAGGTATACACCTGAAAGATGTGTGTGTGTGTGCATGTGTATGTAACAAAAGACATAGGTGGTGCATATGAAAATGTTCTTTGTAAGAAAAAAATTTTTTAATGAATAAATAATTTGCACTACATTTATCTAACAGAATACTTTATAGCAATGAAAGTAAAGTACTCCCACACACAATAACATAAAAGAATCTCACAATGTTAAACAAAAGAAGCCACACTTGGGGCACCTGGTGGCTCAGTTGGTTATGTGTCCGACTTCAGTTCAGGTCATGATCTAAGGCTCTGCACTGATGGCTCAGAGTCTGGAGCCTACTTACAATCCTCTGTCCCTCTCTCTCTCTGCCCCTCCCCTACTTGTGTGTGCTCTCTCTCTTTCTCAAAAATAAACATTTAAAAAAAATAAATATTCAAAACAAACAAGAAAAGAAGTTACACTTAAAATAATCATGCTATACCATTTCATTTATATAAATGAAATCAGTAAAAAACTAATCAATGTGATATAAGACAAGGCAGTGGTTACCTTTAAGAGATCTGGGAATGAGGACAGCATCTTTTGCAGTGTTAATTTCCTTCTGCCTGATAGGAGGGGTAGTTAAATAGATACGTTCACTTTGTTAATATCCTTTGAACTATATGTTCATGATTTGTATACTTTACTGAATATACTATACACCTAAAATTTTAAAAAATATTTTACAAAGATTATAGTGCTTTTGAAACTATTTCTAAAATTTTTGAAGCTCATTTAGACTTGAATCTAATTAATTCAGACTCTTCTTGTATTAATGTTGCAGCCAATATGAATGAACATTATTACTTCATACTATTATGACATTGAGGTAATTACATTCATAAGTAGGGACCATGGAAATCAGTTTGATTGTTTTACAGTCACATCACACTTTGTGGCAGTTTACAGTATGTAAACTGTGTAAGAAAGTACTCAAGAAACCCCATAAGGATGGAGTCATGTCAAAGGGACATAGGTACCATAGGAATGAGGCACCAATGGCCAAAGTTAAAGCAATTTGAACAATTTTATAAACAAAGTAGTATTATATTATAATCAAATGCATAAAATTAATATCTTTGGATTCATACTTATACAAATACATTATTTTAAAAAATAAGTGGGACAGAATAAATATCCTATAAAAATTCTAAATAATTTGTGTAGATACTCTGCCCTCAAGAAGATGGAATATAATTCTCCACCCCTTCATTGTGGGCTGTACATAATGATTTGCTTCCAAAAAATAAGTATGAGAAGCGGTGGAGAGGTGGGAGAGGAACTTCAGAGTGAAGATACCTGAGAAACACTATCTCAGTCAGATGATCAAGGTTAACATCAACAGTGATAAATCATGTAAACAGTATGTACCTTTAATACAATTTGATGAGAACTGCACTTTGCCTTTGTGGTTTTCCTATCAAAAATCAATAAGCCCAGGTTAATAAGATCAATGAAATCCCAGTCAGGAACCTTCAATAAAATAACTGACCAATATTCCTCAAAACTCTCAAGGTCATCAAAACCAAGAAACGTCTAAGAAACTGTCATATTCAAAAGGAGCTTAAGGATATATGACAATGTAATGTGTTATCCTGAATCACCAGAAAGGCATTAAACAAAGATTAAGAAAATCTGAATAAAGTAGAGACTTTTATTAATAATAGTGTATCAGGGCATCTGGGTGGCTCAGTTGGTTGAGCTTCCGACTCTTGATTTTGCCTGGGGTTATGATCTCATGGTTCCTGAGATCAAGCCTTGTGTCAGCCTGTGCACTGACAACATGGAGTGGCTTGAGATTCTCTCTCTACCTCTCTCTCTGCCCCTTCCCTTCTCACTTGCATGCTCTCTTTCTCTCTTCTTCCTCTCAAAATAAATAAATAAACATAAAAACAATTTATCAATATTGGTTAGTTAATCGTGACAAATGTTCCCTACTAATGTAAGATGCTACTAATAAAGAAACTGGGTGTTGGGACTATGGAAACACTGCACTCTCTTTACAATTTTTCTGTAAATCAAAGGCTATTCTAATATAAAAGTTTATTTAAACAGAATGAATGTGATTAGAAAATTAGTTTGATATGTGAAATTATTTCTAAAGGAAAAAATGGCAACTTAAACATATTAGTAAAATATTTTTTTCTCGTATTTTTATTGGTTTGGGTTAATTCTCAGTGCTTCCATATATTTTCTATTCCTTCATGGTCATCTTCCTCATTATTCGTCCATGGAGCCATTTAATTTTCTTTCATGGGATTTTGATTAGCATGAGTAGTATAAGGAATCAAAAAGATCTGGATTTCAGTGCCACCTGTGACACTAGCAATAAATGTGAGTCAATAACCTCCCTACATCTTCATATTTCTCATCTGTAAAACTGTGATCTTAACTACATTTTGTTAAGTGCTAATATTTCTAGGTATTAAAATACTCTGTATATACTAGTCTTTAATAATGACTAATGAAATCACATCTTACCTACAAAATCTTCTATAGTTTGTAGGAGGCATAACCAGTTATTAATAATTCTTGATGGTGGAAAAGCAAGAGAAATAAATGAAATAGGAAATATTATAAAATGAGTCTACTGCCTAATAGACTTTGTTGAACCTCTAATAAATTTAATTATTGCCAAATTTTCTAAATATTCTGTAAACAGGGGATCAGTCAGTTAAGCATTCAACTCTTGGTTTCGGCCCAGGTCATGATCTTACAATTCCATGGGTTCCAGTCCCACATCGGGCTCTGTGCTGGCACTGTGGATCCTGCTTGGGATTTTCTCTCTCTCCCTCTGTCTCTGTCCTTCCTCCACTCACACTGTCTCTGTGTCTCTTAAAATAAATAAATATACTTAAAATTTTTTAAATTAAAAAATAAAGATTCTGTAAACAACTTGAAAATCCAGGCAGAATATCCTTATTGATACCATTTGGTATGAATGCACTGTGGTGTAAATTTGGTTGATGTACTATGTATTCTGATACAGTATCATACCTAGCAAAGCTGCAGAGATTTGAATAAAGCTTGCAAAGACTGCCCCAATTTTGTTTCACAGCTTTTTAAACCAGAGGCTACATAAATACTGAAAAATATCTTCGATGAGAATCTTGTCTCCATTAATACTATGCTATACATCTTAATACTACACAAAATTAACTTAAATAAAAATAAATGAAGTATTTTTCCTTTGAAGCAGGTAGGAATAACCTGACATGATAAATAATAAAACTGAAATAAAGGGTAGACACATGCATTTTTGAAGTTGGCAGTCATATCTTAGTAGGCCATTGGAAATGTTTCAATTCCTTAGAGATTAAAGAAGAAACTGTTTGTCAGATTGAAATGAAAATATTGAACATTATATTTGAAAGGTACCTCAACATTCTCTTACCACTGCAATCCTCCTGCCAAGAATCCTAGAAGATATATATACTTCACTCCCATTAGCATCAATTAAACTCCCAGGCTATGGAGCAAATACCTTAGAGATGTCAGACTGGGGGCACCGGGCTGTCTCAGTTGGGTAAGCATTCTACTCTTGCTTTTGGCTCAGGGAATGATCTCATGGTTCTTGAGATCGAGCCCTGAGTCCAGCTCTGTGCTGTGAGCACTGAGCCTTCTTGGGATTCTCTCTCTCTGTCCCTCCCCTGTTCATGCTGTCTCTCTCTCTCAAAATAAATAAATAAACCTAAAAAAAAAAGAATAAATGACAGACTGGTTGAAAATTTAAAAACCCAGGCAAAATAAATTTTGAAAATCAGTAAGCCTAACAACATAAACAGCTGAGGGTCCTAGACTAGGAGGAAGTGGGGTTCAATTATGGAATATTATTGAAAAGGACTCTGAGTTAGCATGTCATCATTTAAGAATGATATAATCAGAGATGTAATATTTAAGAAAGCAGAATTTTCCAAAGAGTCAAGGAAAGCTTGACATTCTAGACCAAGCTTGCAAATATCTGGTATACTCTAGAAAATCCATGCAGTCCCGGATTGATAGATTAAGGCTAGGATAGTAGTCGTTGGATTTTCTTGTAAGCAGTGAGTCTAATATGGATGGAAGAGTTATTCATTTATTTAACCTTGGCTTCCAGGCTTACTTGCAAAGGAATGAATGTAAGAAAAGAGCTGTTAAAATGTGAGAAAATGAACAATTCGATACTGAATCTGAGAGTAAACACATCAGGTTGATGTTTGGTGAAATTTAAGGAAATAAAAGAATACTACCTTTAACAAAAAGGGAAGTTTCCCTTTCTGTCATTTAAAAGATATCTAGAAATAAACAGTCCAGGTCTGATTCCATAGAATCAGGGAGTTAGTCGCCTTTTCTCTTGTCCTGCATTTATTTTCAGCTCATACTTTAATTCTCATGGTCCAAAATGGCAGCTGGAGCTCCAGATATCACATTTGTGGTCAAGCCGAGACTAAGGAAACAGTGTAATCCCTTCCCCCAACTCACTTTAAGGACACTTTTACTTAAAATTTTGCTTACATCTTATTGACCAGAAAAAACTTAGTCACCTGGATAAGACCAGCTGTAAAAGAAGCTGGAACACTATCTGTTTCCAGATAGTTATCCTTACCCCCAATCGTGGGTTCCATCCTCAAGGTGAAGGGAGAAAGAATGTCAGAGATAGGTAACTAGCCTTTCTCCATGGTTCTTCTAGCATCTAACATTTCAGAGTTAGAGATGTTCTGGATTATAATAATGTCCAAGAGTATTAGTTTGCTCAAGTGGAGAGAATATAAAAGATATTGATATTGAGGAACTTGGAAATACCTGAGATGCAGAAGTTGGATGAATTATGTACATGGACAGTGAAATCACTAAAAACAATAGAATAGTCAAAGAATAAATACTGAACCAGAGCCAAAACCCTCCATAGATTTTAGAAAAAGTATAATCAGAGGGTGTGATTTTTCATAGGAAGAGTACTTTTGTAACAAGATGGAAGAATCATGATATAGAGTTCATAGACTTCTAACTTCATTCCTCCAATCTAGGGGATGCAGAAGGTAAGGATGAATAAGAAGCTTTGAGCAGCACTGAAAAGTGAGCCCCACAGATTTGGGGCTCAACCACAACTTTGTCATTCATTAGTTTTGTGACTACTGGCAAGGTATAAAAGCACCTTGTTTCCTCATATATGAACTGGGATAATTCGTACCTCAAAAGTGTATGGTAAAGATTAAATAATATAATATTAAAACATTGCTGAACTCTTAGTAGACCCTCAGAAAACTTTAGCTACATTTTCTCCTCCATCCAAAAGTCCCCATACTTTCTGAAGCAGAAGTTTTTATTTTTCATGCTACAGTCTATTCTACAAAAAATTAGGACAGAATATAAGAACACCATAGATTGAAAATGCATAGGTAACCTCTAATTACAAAGGTTCATATTAGACTTAACTTATGATGAATGGGGAACCCTCTGTTAGGTCATAAATTCAGCCACTTATTTCTCTTAGTACACTCTATTAGACATTAGGAGAGAGAGGGTGCTGTGAGTCTCAATGCCATGTAGGAAGAATAAGCAAATAACCTCCCAGGGTGCCACTTTGCTAAATGCCTGTCATATGTCCATGACACAGTGAAGCATTAACAGCACATTTCATTTTATATCCCCACTTGATAAGCACAACTTAAAGCGAGGATGATGAGCCTGAACTACATGTACCTGTCTAATTCCCATTAATGCTAATTATGTGCACACAGCAGGAAGATCACATTTCTTCACACTAAGGCTTACTTTTCAGGAGAGAGATTATGAAAAGCCAGTAAACTTTCAAAGTTGTGAATGATTTACTACATTTATTAGCCCTTAATACGTGTGGATATTTTATTCAACGACCTTAATTGTTATTCAGTTGTGATCACATACTCTTTAAAAAATAAAAATGTTTGGGGCGCCTGGGTGACTCAGTCAGTTGGGCGGCCGACTTTGGCTCAGGTCATGATCTCACAGTTCGTGGGTTCGAGCCCTGCGTTGGGCTCTGTGCTGACTGCCAGTTCAGAGCCTGGAGTCTGTTTCAGATTCTGTGTCTCCCTCTCTCTCTGATCCTCCCCTGCTCATTCTGTCTCTCTCTCTCTCTCTCTCAGAAGAGAGAAATAAAACTTTTTTAAGTTTTTATTTATTTCTGACAGAGAGAGAGAGAGAGAGTGTGAGCTGGGGAGGGGCAGAAAGAGAGGGAAACACAGAATCCAAAGGAGGCTCCAGGCTCTGAGCTGTCAGCACAGAGCCTGACTCGAGGCTCGAACTCACGAACCATGAGATCATGACCTGGGTCAAACTCAGCTCAACCAACTCAGCTGCTCAGGCACCCCTATTTTTTATTTTTTTTATAATATTATTTTTAATCTGTTGCCTGGCAAGACCTAGTGAAACCTGTCTTCATAAAGAACCCCGGCCAAGCCATTTTCTGATTGCAGAGTAGAAAAATTATCTCAGGACTAAGAAGCAACAGTGAAAGAAATGAAACACATAAAAATAAAAACCTTTATCTTTTTATTTGCATATTACTAGAGTATGCCATTTTTAAAATGAGATAAGGAAATTTTACACCAGTTTTCCAGGTGATCTCCTATTTTGATCTTTCTGATTGTACAAGGACATATTTATGAAATGCTTACAGCACAATATATGATGTTATAGGACACACTAGGAACACTCTTCTCAGTGCAGTCTCCCTCAGGATATTTACAATGCAAAGAAAAGTTGAAATCTCACAATTTTTCAGCCTTTTACCCTGGGTTACATATTTTTGAAGTGTTTATAAACCATTAGAAAGAAAGCATATTTTGGTAAGATGAAACACTGGCCAAGCTACAGAGCCATACTGTCACTACAGTAAACCAAACTGAGCATATTCTTTGATCGAGATCTGCCTACATTTTAGAGAAATCCATTTTCGTACAGAACATCCAATAGTCAAATAAAATCCATTCCTACATCAAAATGCAGAGAGCAAAATAAGCCAAAATCCAATGCTTGAAAATATATGGAGTTTAAACTTACCTTCTTCATCCCTATTTGAGGGAAAATATCATTTATTTTTATCTAAGACCCAATTCAACTCCAGGTCTCTGAAAATTCCTCAATGTTAATATGCTTTTTGCCAAATGATCTTTCAGCAGATCTTGTTTGTGGGAATTCTTCTTAAGATTTCATATTTTGAGCCTCTCCTTTGAAAATTATATTATCAAGAGTGTTTGAAGCATTTTTATAGAAGGAAAACTCTATATCTGTCAAATGTTGCCTTTAAAGTAAATTTTCATGAAGGTGTATCTTCAATCAAGTGAAGCATGATCATTATACTGAGTTCACAGAGAAGATAATTAAGTGCCACAGAGGGAAGAGGAGAGATATTAGTTAAACATTTGAAAACAAAACAAAACCAAACCCTGGGGCGCCTGGCTGGCTCAGTCGGTTAAGCATCCAATTTCAGCTCAGGTCATGATCTCACAGTTTGTGGGTTCGAGCCCTGCATCGGGCTCTGTGCTGACAGCTCAGAGCCTGGAGCCTGCTTCAGATTCTGTGTCTCCCTCTTTCTCTGCCCCTCCCCCACTCATGCTCTGTTTCTTTCTGTCTCAATAATAAATAAACATTAAAATTTTTTTAAAAGACGCTTTTTCCTTTTTCCTAATCTTAGAGGAAAAGTTTTGTGATTCACCACTGAGTATGAGGTTAGTTGCAGTTTTGTCACACATCTAGGCCTTTATTATGTTGAGGTATATTCTCTCTTAGTACACTGTGATGAGAATTTTTGTCACCAATGGATGTTGAATTTTGCCAGATGCATTTTCTGCATCTGTTAAGATGAAATGATTTTTTTTTTAATGTTTTTATTTATTTTTGAGACAGAGAGAGACAGAGCATGAGAGGGGGAGGGGCAGAGAGACAGGGAGACACAGATTCCAAAACAGGCTCCAGGCTCTGTCAGCACAGAGCCCGACGTGGGGCTCGAACCCATGAACGTGAGATCATGACCTGAGCTGAATTCGGAGATTAACCAACTGAGGCACCCAGGCACACCTGAAATGATTCTGTTGATGTGATGCATCACGTTGATTGATTTGCAAATATTGAACCATCCCTGCCTCCTAAAATAAATCCACTTGATCAAGGTGAATGATCCTTCTAATGTATTGTTGAGTACATTGTAATGTATTGTTTGCTAATATTCTGTTGAGAACTTTTGTATTTATTTTCATTGGAGATACTGGCCCATAATTTTATTTTTGTGTGTGTGTCTTTCTGGTTTTGGTATCGGGGTAATGCTAGTCTCATAGAATTTATTTGGAAGCTTTCCTTCTTTTTCTGTTTTTGGAGTAGTTTGAGGAGATAGGCATTTGCTCTTCTTTAAATGTTTGGTAGAATTCACCTGAGTGTTCCTCAATACACAAAGGGATAAGGAAGATGTGGGGTATTACGCAGCCATAAAAAGAAAGAGATCCCGCCATTTTCAACAACATGGATGGACCTGAGGTGTATTATGCTAAGTGAAATAAATCAGAGGAAGACAAATACCGTATGATTTCACTCATGGTGGAATCTAAAAAATAATGAGGACACTTGTGGGGATGAGCACTGAGTGTTATGTGGAAACTAATTTGACAATAAACTATTAAAAAAAAATAAAAAATAAAAAATAAAAAATAATGAATAAACAAACAAAAAGCAGAATCAGACCTACAAACACAGAGAACAAAATGATGGTTGCCAGAGGGGAGAGGGTAGGGAGGTGGGGAAAATGAGTAAAGGGGAGTGGCAGATACAGTCTTCCAGTTATGGAACATATAAGTCACAAGAAGAAAAGGCACAGCATAGGCCGTACAGTCAATGATATTGTAGTAGCAAGTATGGGGATGCTCGCACTGCATAATGTATAAGCTTGTCAAATCACTACGTTGTACACCTCAAATCAGTGTAAATTGTGATCAATTATACTAAGAAGAAAAGAAAAGAAAGAAAGAGAAGGAAGAAGAAGGAAGAAGGAAACAGAAGAGGAGGAGAAGGAGGAGGAGGAAGAAGAGGAAGAGGAAGAACTCTTCAGTACCGAAGAGAGCAAATCTGATGGTTTGGTCTCACACATCTACCCCAAGTGAGTTCCAGAAGCAGCTTCAAGGTAAAACTATGGTCATTTATTCTTCCAGGGAACAAAGATATATGCTGGAAAGGAGAAAATACCCAACTTTCCTCTCCTTCAAACATTCTGCCAATCCCCAAATGATCAAAATCAAGTCCATTTTCCAGAACAGCTTTAGGGCAAGGCCTATAACTGTCCAGCTAAGCATTCTTAAGTAAGAGGCAATTCACTGATCAACTTCTACTATTAAAGATAAACTGTGAATTAAGATTGAGTGAAGATATTAACTCTGTCCATACTGTAGAGTGGGCAGAATAAGACTGCTAAGAATGAACAAATAAAAAACAATTATGGACTAGTAAGACATTCTTCTTAAGTTGTATAAGTGCAAGATTAAAAAAAAAAGAATTGGAACTATTCCAACCTACCTTGTTATTCTAGGCAGGAATAGGATTAGATGATCTTTTCTTCTTTTTAAACTAATTAGATAAACACTCGGAAATTGATTGAGGTTACAAATCAAGCTTCTGGAAAGAGAATAAAGAAACCTCTGTAAATGTGCATGAAAATGCCTTATTAAAGGTATAGTCAAGTTACCTGGCTCCAGCCTGGCCCTTTGGCTCACAGAATTGAACCAGCTGCCAAGCATCTCCCTGGAGCAGAGCTATTAGAATGCTAGCTAAGTGGCAGGAATTAAAATACAAACGGCCTTTCTACAGTTCCTTCTCTACCTTTTCAACAGTCATAGAGTGTTATCAGTACTGAGAAACAAGGGAAAACATTAAAAAACGAATGTGATTTCTAGACTAAGAAAAGTTATATTCCATTCAAATAAGGGCAATTACAGTAAAAAAACCTTATTTCTGTTTTTGTATTAAAGGAGATTTGTTACATGAATTACCCATCACGTCTATCTATTATAAGCATTTAGTAGTTTAAGTGGACAAATCATGTTCACATCAAATTAAAAATTTACTTTTTTGTCATGTCCTCTAGTTTTGACATTTGACATTGGCCCCAAACAACCATCCAGATTCAAAGTTTTGACATCACTTTTGCCACCTCATTCACCCTTCCATCTAACCCTACTCCTTCCAGTTCACCACTGGAGTTGTTCTCTCGGACTGCTCTCAGTTCCAGTAACAAACAGCCTCTACCACACCTTCTCTAACGCTGATTCCTTCCTGCACACATGCATTGTACAGATTCCTGAGAGAGTCCTCTTCCTGTGGCCTGCTTTTGGTTATATCCCCTGCTCAAGCAGCTTCAACAATTTCTGAAAGCCTCCATAATAAAAGTCAAGTGCCTTGATAAGTATTCAAGGAAAGCATTCCAGTCCCTACTCTGATCTGACCTCCACTTCTCCCATACTTTTTGCCATTGCTCTCCCTTTGAATAGTCCTATGATCCAATTAGATGGCTCTCTTGGATCTGCCCAGCAAGCCCTTCCTTCTCTCACCAAGTCCACCGTATCCACTGCCCAACAGGCTTCTTTCCCTATGGTCAGCCTCCTCAACAAGGTCGGAAGGAAATCCCTTGCCAGTTTCACCTGGCCTCCTTCAGGTCTCTCTTTAAATTCCATCTCCTCAGGAAAGTTTTTGTTGAAAACACACTACAATAGGTCAGGACCTCGGTTTTATACACTTCTGACATCTGTTTCTCCGTGTAGTTCTTATAGCATGTATCACTAATTAAATATTTGCATAATTACTTGAGTAATCTGTTTCTGCTACAAGATAGTGAGTGCCATGAAAGCAAAGAGTGGTATCTGCTTTAATTCTGTACTCCCAGCACTGGGGACGTGGTGCTCATCCCCTCTTACCACGTATGTGCAGGGTTTCTGTCCCTGCACTAGAATTGCTCTCCAACAGACTGCGCTGCAGTGATGTGTCATGATGATGTGTGTATGCATCTTATCTGCAGCCTACATGCTTTATTCACCTTTGTCTCCCTGACAGCACCTTGCACAAATCTGTGCAGCTAGTTTTCAGTAAATGTTTAATGTAGTTGAGTGGAAAAGTAATTCAATGAAGGCATTGTTCACACTGTAAAACCTACAAGTAAAAATTGACCTTTGGAAGATTGTGATTATTAATTTTGGCTTCACATCAGTAGAAAGTCTTGTCTAAAGGAGAATAAATGAAGTTTACACTTTCTGCCATTAAAGAAGTCTTAAACCTTGACCCTTTAATCACTTTAAATAGATTCATCTTGGTGTTTATCCTGCTTACAACCACAAGCAGAATTTTTTCACATCTGTATAATACAAATTCATTTCAAAGTCCTTTAAACTCTTTTTCCCGTGTATGTGTACTCAACTTCTTCACACAGAAATATTTCAGTGTGCTAAAAGGCCAATTGTTTTAGCAATATGAAATATTTGCTACATCCTTGAGTCTCCCTACGTCAAAATCATTCAAACAGCTTTGCTTGAGAGTCAATGTGTCAGCAGCTCTAGCATTTCCACAGCAGCTCCAGAATTTCTATAAAGAAATACAGCGTTATAGTTATACAGTATTACTAGAGGACTTGTCTTTAAGGTGTAACATTATAATAAATGTGCTACTTTTATTAAAATTCTATGTCCACTTGGAGTGGACCAGATGGAAGCTAAGGTAGATTATGGGGAACATATTCCCACACTAACAACTGATGGCATCACTGGCCAGTTCAAGTTAAACCTAGTATTTCTGTAGTTATGATTTTTCATGTTGACTTAGAAATAAAAATTAGGCAATCATTTTCCTTTCTCTTTCCAAACTTAATTGAGGAATAACTGAGAAATATAATCACATATATTTAAAGTGGACAATGTAAGGGGTGCCTGGGTGGCTCAGTTGGTTAAGCATCTAGCTTTGGCCCAGGTAATGATCTCACCATCTGTGAGTTCAAGCCCTGCGTCAAGCTCTGTGCTGACAGCCTGGAGGCTGGAGCCTGCTTTGGATTCTGTGTCTCCCTGTCTCTCTCTGCCCCTCCCCTGCTAGCACTCTGTCTGTCTCTCTCTCTCTCAAAAGTAAACATTAAAAAAATTTTGAAGTGGACACTGTGACAATTTGACATACACGTACATTGTGGAATGATTGCCAAGATCAAGATAATGAACACATCCGTCACTCCACATACCGTGCTTTGAATTTTTGTGTGGTAAGAATGTTTAAGATCTACTCTCAGCAACTTTCAAGTATACAATTCTGTGTTTTTAACTAGTTACCATGCTGTACAATAGATCTTCAGAACTTATTATCCTTATAACTGGAACTTTGTACCCTTTCACCTATATCTCCCCAGTTTGCTGTCCTCACAGACCCTGGCAACTACCATTCTATTTCCGGTTTTTCTATGAGATCAGCAAGGGATGGAGGGTGGGGGTTGTTTGCTTGTTTGTCTGTTTAGATTGCACATACAGTCTATTGTTTATTTATCTCTGTCTAGCTTATTTTACTTAGCATAATGCCTTCCAGTTCCATCTATATGTGTCACAAATGATAGAAGAACTTTCTTCTTTTTATGGCATACTAATGTTCCATTGTGTGTGTGTGTGTGTGTGTGTGTGTTATACTTACATTTTTATCTGTTCGTGTAGGTTGTATCAATTATTGTGAATAATGCTGCAGTAAATATGGGTGTGCAGGTATTTCTTCAAGATACTGATTTCATTTCCTTCAAATGTAACCATTTTTCATTCTTCCACAACCAACAATCTTGCAAAAGTTGTAGGATATTTACTAATGAGGAAACAGGTGTTCTATTACTTTGAGTCAAAATGCTTATTTATACAAAGTTCAAATTTAAAATAATTTATTAGCGATAGTTGTTTGAGTGCCATCTGGATATGAAACAGGATTTAGTGCAGTTAATGATCTTCTCTTAAAAATGAATTAATGTCTACTTATTTTATTTGGAGAAGGAGTGCTTTCCTAATCTGCATAAAGACATATCATAGAATAAATCATCCTGTAAAATATATGGTTTCTCTCATTCCTATCCACCTAATAAAAACCTCTGTAAGAGAAAAAGGAAACTTAATCAATGCTGTTTGCATTCCTAACAACTGCCAAACCAAACAACCGCCTAACATTTGCCTAACAACTGCTGAACCAAAGTGAGGAAGAGAGAAGCAGGCAGAGATGGATCCCATGGCCTGCCCATGCTGATTGTATTTCCGCTCCTGCCATCGTCCATCTGGCTCTATAACCAGACTGCCCATAACAGTGTTCCCCAATGAAGGCATGTGAGTTCTACTGAAGATAATTTTGTAAGTTAATTTATTTATTTTGAGAGAGAGAGAGAGAATCCCTAGCAGGCTCTGCACGATCAGTGCAGAGTCGATGTAGGGCTAGAATTCTTGAACTGCAAGATCATGACCTGAGCCAAAGTCAAACACTTAACTGATTGAGCCACCTAGGTGGCCCTGAAGATACTTTTTTTAAAATTTTCATGTGTTTATTTTACTAACAATCTAAGATTTTATACATAAGCACATTCTGAGTATCTGTCAGTACTTGAGTGTAGCTTCATCATTTCAGTTCCCATGTATCTGTCTTTCTTATCCTACCAAAACCTAACAGCTCACCTATTTGTTGAGGCTAATGACAGCAGCACAGATGTGATGTAAATATACAAATAACATTTTAACTCTGTATGAAGGTTAGATGGATATCACTAAACACTCTTGAAACAATGGTTATATAACTGTTTCCATGAAGACAAGTGAAAGGACTTCTGAGTTATCCCTGAGCCAAGGGAAGGTAAAAGATACGCCAAACTTTAAAGAACCTGCCTGGTAGCAGCTGATTTCATATTTGTATTTTGAGCACTGACTCAGTTTTAGCAAACAACATCATCTGGCATAGTAAAACGATGTTTTCAAATAAAATTTTATGTTTTTGCATTTTGTTTGCACTGATTGAAAAGATTATTTTGGAGATTATGGGGGGAAGGCTGGATGGAGATTAGGAGGAACCACCCTGCACCACCAGCTACCAATTGACAGCACCACGGGGGGACAGCAGGAACACAGTATTCCTGCACCATCACTCGTAATTTTTTATGTTGTTTTAAACCAAGACACAAAAACCAGTCATCATTTTTCTATTCTTCTCCATTCAACAATTTCATAAAAAGGAGTAGTATATCCATCAATTAGCAAAAAATTTCAAACACTTAAAAATATTGAAAGCAAAGATGAGGAAAAATAATTTTAAACTACATTGAGGGATATGATCATTTTTGTTTTCATTTCAAAGGGGCCATGTACTTCTCAACTTTGAGAAACACTGCTCTTACTGACCCAGAATCTTTGGTCCTAACTTTAGCAATAGCATCCCATCCATGCCTTAGAAGACTACTCCTCTGTTCTACATGGTTCAAGTAGAAGTATTAATCCTGCTGCCACTTTGTCCCTTATCCAACGTATGGGCACATGACTCACATTAGAGCAATCAGATTTTCCCTCCCAGGGATGTCACTATTGGATGGAGATATATAAAGGTATAAAATGGACAGAACTGAGTTACTTCCAAGGAGCATAACTCTGAGCCCTTGCTACTGAGATCACTGGTTTCTCTTCTTTCTTGGATACCTTTTGTTGAACTTTACTAACCTCTATTATGAGTAATGCATTATCCTTCCTATAAATTCATTCTCTTTTTTAAAAAAATTTTAATCAAATTCAGTTTCTACTGGTCACCTAGAATCCTAACTGATGCACTCATCTATACAAAATTAATCCACATTCACATAAGCATCAAAGAAGAAAACTAAAAAAAAAAACAAACAAACAAAAAAAACAAAACAAAACCCCAGCACTCAAGAGTTTAGAGAAGGATAAAGAAGAGAAAAGGAAGACTGTACATAGTATTTTCTTCCTTTCTCTGACTAGCTCCCCATTCACTTATTAATATATTTTAAAATTGGCATGCATTTGGCTCAATGTACCACGCATGACTAAACATTTCTTGAAAGCAAGAACTAAATCTTATTTATGTGGTGTTTCTAACATCTTATAAAACACCTGGCATACATAGTAAAGAGTCAACAAATATGTTTGAACACATTTCATATGTCAACACACAAAGAGGTTTTTTAAAAAGTTTATTTATTTACTTTCAGAGAGAGAGAGAGAGAGAGAGAGAGAGGGCACGAGAGGGGGAGGGGCAGAGAGAGAGGGAGAAACAGAAACCCAAGCAGGCTCCCTGCTGTCAGCACAGAGCCTGATGCAGGGCTCAAACTCACCAACTATGAGATCATGACCTGAGCAAAAAACCAGGAGTCAGACGCTTAACCAACTGAGCCATCCAGGTGCCCACAAAGAGTTTTTAAAATTCATAGAGTTTATTGTAAAGAAAGGCACAAGTCAGTTTTTCAGTTATTAGGAATGATCTTTAGAAAGGTAATTATTAGTACCACAAGCATCTTTCACTCCACAGTAAATTCCTTTAAGTCAGAAAATAGTTTTTATCTTTGTATCTCCAGAGTCCTAAAAGCATCTGGAATATAAGTATCACTCAGTAATGGTTGGATTAGTAAATTAATTTACGTTAAAATTAGATTTGTATCTCCAGAGTCCTAAAAGCATCTGGAATATAAGTATCACTCAGTAATGGTTGGATTAGTAAATTACGTTAAAATTAGATATATCACTCCAGAGCATTCATGATATAAATTAATGTGACTTGAATTTGAAGACCCTTTTTATGTCCTACTCTAGTTGACACCTAGTTCTCTGTCAGACTATGTGCATTACTTACCAAATTTCCTCCTTAGGGCTATCAAGTATGTTACATGGCAGCACCAATTATTCCAAATGCACTATGTCTGATGAAGTATAAAGTGAGAACCATGGAACAAGGAATATTAATTTAATTGGTAGCATAGATTCTGTCAGGAGTACTGCCATTACCAACAACTTGATTAATGTATTCTAAGTCCTTTCTGCTGAAGCACACTATATAGGAATCACTTTCACAGATATAAAAAAACCTTTGGAAAAATGCTTAATCTCATTAAAATGCAAACAATAAGAGAAGGAAAAGAAATTTGGCTACATCCTTTCCTGCTAAAAGATTACTACACATGGGATCAATTGTTTTATGGTCCTTAGATCAGCTTAATTGCAATGCAGGTATTTATATAAACACAATTATGTTATTTATAGCCAATTAACTATAAGTGTTTTCTTGTAATGATTTCAGAAGTTAAAGGAAAAAATAAACATCATCATTGTCACAGCAGTTTTTATAATTGTTTTGAATAATAAATGAATAATGTACAAGAGTATAATTTAAAAGCAGTTTAAGAAGTCCACTGTTTTTCATGATATAAATATATATTATTATATATAAAATATCATTTTACTGATAGGATAGTGTTTAATATTACATAAGAGAAAAATGCCAATGCTAATGATATCACTAAACTAATTTCAAAACATATTTTAATGGAATTTCATTTCAAGTTTTCTTTACTATCAATGTAGTGAAATCACATATATCTTATTTAAGCCTAAAAAGAAATCATTAGGGAGATTTCAAATATTTGTTAATGGTGAAATTTTACTAAACAAATAAGGCATACCATTCATATTTATGTTTGTTTAGCATTCATATTTTGCAACTACAAATGCTTCATGGTCTAAGCCCAAACTGCACTGTTTCTAATAGCTCAAAAACATCTCTGGAATCCAAAGTATGCTGACAAGATGCTATTTTATCTTCGACAATTATTTTTTAAGTGTTGTAAGTGGTGGAAAAAAGGAAAACTAAAAATTTGAGAATCTAAATTTCACCTCTATCAATCAGTGAATATTATGATAACCACCATTCTAAAAGTTCAGTAGATTGTTTACAAATTCCCAAAAGAGCAATACATAAGGTGAAAAAAAGGGAGAAGACTCACAGTCAAAAAGCTTATTTCTTTTTTTTTTTTTTAAATATTTTTATATTTATTTCTAGGAGAGAGAGAGAGAGAGAGAGACAGCGTGAGCAGGGGAGGGTCAGAGAGAGAGGGAGTCACAGACTCTGAAATAGGCTCCAGGCTCCGAGCTGGCAGTCAGCACAGAGCCCGACGCGGGGCCCGAACCCACGAACCGCGAGATCATGACCCAAGCGAAAGTCGGACGCTTAACCGACTAAGCCACCCAGGCGCCCCCAAAAAGCTTATTTCTTACAATCATTACAGTTTCTCTGGAGGAGTTGAATAATAATATAGATGCATCAAAAAACCTGTGAAAAGCAGTTGATGCAAAGAAGTTTTCAATCACTATTTTTTCCTTGACCTCATATATTATCCATATTTGTGATTATTCTTATTTTTTTCATATTTGTTTCTTAAAATGTATCAGAAAAATAAATTGAGTTAGGGATTAAATAATTTTTTTCTCTAACATTTGGGACACTCGGGGGAACCATAAATTTTAGGAGAGGTAGAAAGGCAGCAAATCTGACTGTACATATTATGCAAAAAGTAAAGGTTAAGAATGAACAGTTAGGGGTACAGTGAGTCATCATTAACTTAGAATAGAATTTAATTGATCACTGCAGCTCAAAATGCCACTGGCTTGTCATCTAAAAAAGCTTGTAGCCATCAATCAATGTAAAATTAAACAGCTCACTTTTACCTCTTCTCAACAATCAACAGAGGATGTTGGTAAGTTACAAAAATTGCACTGTCACCATTTGGCTTTCACAACTCTGGGAACTGTCTCCTCCAGTCCCCAACAAGTTTTCTCAATGGAAAACTGAATGGTTGAGACCCACTGCTAGTGAATTTTCAATATGGTAATGATCATCTTAACTAGGAATCTCTCTTTAATTACTTATATAAATTTTATATACTTTGAAATCATGTCATTGGTTTTGGTTTACTTTCATTTTCACTATTTGTTATTAAATTATCATTTAAAGGAATAGCTTTTGTGGAGTGCTTACTCTCTGTAGCACTGTGGAAAATATCTCATTTCAGCTCTATGAGAACCAAATTCAACAGGTGCTCTTATGATCTTCATTTTATAGATGGGAAAACTGAGGCTTAGGAGGGGTTTCTTGGTCTGCTTACTGGAAGAACATGAGCCCTTCTCAGATCTGTCTGATTCCTGAACTCACGCTTTTCCACAAATTTGAACTGCTTGAATAAAAAACACGATCATACCGCTTGAAATCTCATTTTAATCACCATTGTTGTTCATAAAATATTCATTTTGTTTTAAGTTAGACAGTAAACAGGAAAAGGAAATTCCTAAAATGCAGAAAAATGACTGCTTTATTGAGCAAAACTACTGTTGAATCTTGATCCTTTCAGAGTATTACCATCAGCAACTTATATCAGATTCATAAACATCCTGTACCAAAGATCAGAGCAAGTTTTCCTATTCAATCTCAGCTTATTCTATAGAAAAAGATGCTTTATTAAAATATGTGCATAATAATTATTAAACATTAATGTCTAACTTATAGACACTTATAGATTATTAAGAGCAGGAAAGAGAATCTCATAGCCTTCAGATCAAACCTTAGCAAAAACCATAGCAAGTTTCAAACATTAAACATTACATGGTTCAGCATAGTAATCTCTAAATTTCATGATGTCCAATACATCCTAAATCTCTTAAATCGTACACAACATTTCCAATGGGCTTCCTTTGATTCTCTAATATACTGATTTTTTTAGACTGCTTTACATCAAAAGAATTTTCAATGATCCTCCTGAGGACTTTCAAAATCTATCAAGCTACTTATTTAGAACCTATATGATAATTCAGCCTCAGTTATTTGTATAGTATCTACACAGACCCACACTCAAAAATGGACATTTAAGAAGCACCATGAAAATTAGGCCTTCATGAAAATCCCAAGACAGTCTGTTATTTACTTATCAAAATCCTACATGGTCATTTTTCTCCTTTTGAGAAGCTTTTTCTCCTTTTTTTTTCCTGATTGTTTCTGCACACAAATAATTATATAGCAGATAAGACTGTGCATTCAGGATTTATTCAAAGAGAATATTTATTTTTGTGGGACCATTCTTCATTTATCCAGATCATAGTTTCTTAATTTATATTTTAATCTAAAATGTCATTTTTTAAAAAACAGAAATTTAAAGTAGTTCATTGAGGGGCACCCGGGTGGCTCAGTTGGATAAGCACAGATGCTTGATCTCAGCTCAGGTCATGATCCTACAGTTTGTGAGGTCAAGCCTCACGTTGGGCTCTGCTCTGATAGCAAGGACTCTGCTTGAGATTTTCTCTCTCCCTCTCTCCCTGCCCCTTCCCTGCTTGCATTTTTTTCTGTCTGTCTCTCTCCTTCCCTCTATCTCTTAAAAATATTTTTTAAAAGACAAAAAAAAGTAGTTTGTCTACATTTGTCCAAGACTTCCATACACTGAAACCCATGATTCCAAATGGTTGATCCTTTTACCAGATTTTATAGCCTATAATTGCCAAACACCAGTAGACCTATATGGCACTACAGTTAGAAGTTAGAGATATGACCAAAGAACTTGATAACCTCATAACATAAAAATATATAATATAATGCACTTGCTCCCAAAATGTGGGACACTTAACACTGAGTACTTGTTACTATTTTTATATTTATTTTTTATAAGAATTTTAACTTTACTTTTTTAATGTTTTATTTATTTCTGAGAGAGAGAGAGAGAGAGAGAGAGAGCGAGCGAGCAGGGGAGGGGCAGAGAGAGAGGGAGACACAGAATCTGAAACAGGCTCCAGGCTCTGAGCTGTCAGCACAGAGCCTGACACGGGACTCGAACCCACAAACCATGAGATCGTGACCTGAGTCAAAGTCAGATGTTTAACCTACTGAGCCACCCAGGTGCCCCACTTGTTACTATTTTTAAACCTAATGTAATATAGTTATTAAATACATATCCAAAGATATTATTAATACATCAAAATTGTGATACTATTGTAAGGACAAGGTAAAACAATATATAGATTTTATTTTAAGTCATTTTAACAGACAATAATGAAGTGAGTAATAGGTGGGGATGGTAAAAGGACTATGCAAAACTTATGAAAATTCTGTAAGAATGACTTAAGTTTGAAAAATAGTGATATAATTTAAAAATAGTTGAAACTTGGCTATAGTCTTTTAAAAAGCATCAAAATTAGGACATCCTAAATTACTATAACTAATTCATAGTTGTTATTGAAGTTAAAAAAGAGAATAATTTTGTTCCATATTGGTGGATAATATCTTCAGGCATATCTTGAAGCTAATGTTTTATTCAATGTGACATTACAAGCATTAACTTTTACAAACCAAGCCAAGAAATAAACTGTGCTGCATTTTAAATAATGTATAATATTTATAGATTTTTCTCCCACTTAGATATGTGCTTTACTTTGTAAAGGACAATAAATACCAAGGGCCTGAAAAAATTTGTAAGTGCTTCTTAAAAGCCTTTTTAGAAATTTATTTGAGCCAGAAATATTAGGGATCATTTAAAATAAAGCAAAACTAAGAGTAAAGTAGATCCCATTCCTGATGCTACATTACAGTAAGAATGTGAGGAAAAGCAGATTCCATTTAACAGGTGCAAAGGAGAACACGGCCGAAGTTGTAAAAGTCAGATTAGGAAAAGTTTTAAATTTTGACCACTCTGTCAAATTGTGTGAAATGTATGTGTTTTTTATTTCCTAGGGGAAATTAAATACAATTATTACTTTTTTAAAAAGTTTATCTATTTTGAGAAAGCCTATGAACATGTGCAACCTGGGGGGGGGGAGCAGAGAGAGAAAGAGAGAAAGAGAGAGAGAGAGAGAGACAGAGAGAGAGAGAGAGAGAGAATCCCAAGCAGGCTCTGCGCTGTCAGTGCACAGTCCAAGGTGGGGCTCCATCTCACAAACTGTGAGATCATGACCTGAGCCAAAAACAGGAGCCAGTTGCTTAATCGACTGAACTACCCAGATGCCCGTACAATTAATTCTTAAAAATAAAATTATTTTAAAAAATATGATATATGGGCTTTGTTTCTATTTTGGACATAAGCTTCCACTCTGAGCTCTTATTTTTAGAAGAAAATGCAAATTATAAGTACAAATTAAAAGTTGACAATATTAGAATATTCGAGATACAAGTGCTTCAATACCAAAAGTCAGTAGCATGGTAATTCAGAAGCAAATAAGACATATGTGATTCCACATGTAAAATTCATATAATGTACTCTAAATAATACTTTTCAAAAAGTCAGAAATATTATAGGATGATGTGTACTGAGAATCACAGCTCCTGATAATGGTGAGTGCTGACTGAAAATTATTTCATGGAGGTAATTCAAAAATAACAAATTAAAAGGCTTTGTCATAAAAATTGTCACAGACAGTGGCTGGGGGAGGGGGTGGCAATTCGAGAGCTGAGCTTCAGGGACTCTAGTCAGCTTGTAAGATTAATCAAATGTCCATGGAGACTAATGTACACACAGCTTCAGTGCAGCAAAGGGATTGGCCAGGTCACTAAAGCTATTAGAGATTTGCAACATGTACACACAGCAAGCACCATCACAAAGCCCTTTCTGCTCTCCACCAGAGGAGGGGCGAGTGGAAGAGACTGTAGACAATAATTCTGTTTGTCTTCAATTTATCAAAGTAGGGTTCAGATCAAGTATTCATTCTGACCACTCTGATATTTTATTGATAAATACTTTTTCTTCCTTTTCACATGGTTCTTTTAATCTGTCTTTTCTTTCCTCTGTCCCTCCCTCCCTCTCTTCCTTCCTCCCATCCTTCCTTCTTTTTTTCCTCCCTCCCCTCTTTTATTTCTTCTGTCCTTCCCTCTTTCTCAGTTTCTTTTTTTTGTTTCTTTCTGACTAAATCCAAGTGTTTATAATACTATGTTGTCCAGGATTATCATGATCAATGGTCCTTACCAAAGCATCTTTGGTTTTGTATGTTTTGTTATATTGTTATATCTTTTATTCCCTTCAACCATTCTCTTCTACCAAACATTCAGGTGTTAGCTTCATACAGATTTACCCAAGAAAGGTAATAGCATCAAACGTGACCATAACTTAGAATGTAAAATGATGGTGTTCAATAATTTTTCTTCTTTTACTCCCTATAAACAATGTAAGTTTACTCCTCTGTCCTCTACATAGTATTCCAAAGTATGTATATGGCACGTTGGTGGTGTCTGATACCACAGTCTTCCTGGGAAATAGAAATTCTGACAATACAAGGTTGTTATTGCTGTGATTAAGCCTGTTAAAAACAACCTGCTGGTTCTGAAATAATATATTTTTTCTAATGTGTCTCCTTAATCCTATATCAAGTTAAAGTTCTTTCATTTCTGAAGTGAGAAAGATATAATGAATAAATAAAACATGTACTTAATCTTTCACAGCTAACCTTTAGCAGAAAAAGGCTGTCAAATTATCTCCTTCCCAGACAATTTATCACTGTCTTTTGTCTTCTGAAAAAGTGGAGATATGTCCTTGAGCCAGATAGCTTCATAGGACATATTTGATGAGTTCCTAAGGATACATATGAAATGTCAAAGAAATAAGCTACTGGTCATTTTACTACCTTAGTGAGATCTTTAACCCTACCCTCTGCTCTCTACCTTTTCCTTATGGACTCCAGTTGCTTATTACCTTGACAATAGAATATGTTACTAATGTGACTACAAAATCTCTAGACTAAAATTCAAGTTCTGTAGCTTGATGAGAAAGGCATCAAAAATAGATTTTAACAAAAATTGTCAGTCTCTGCTCCCATTTCTTTGTTCTAAGGACTCTATTTTAGGTTAATTGTACTACCACAATGTCCCAGCCAGCAACCTGAATTTAGAATTATACAAAAAAAAGAGTATATATTTGGGAAATTATGAACTGAGATGACTTAACCTCATATAGCTGCTGTAGGGGGTAAATAAAGTATGTATGATAATGCCTAGCACAGTGCTTAGTAAAAAGTACTAAATTCATATTAATTTCTCTTCCCATCTCCTCTTTCTTGAAATGCCACTTTGGTCTCTTTCTTTGTGCTCTGTATTTTGGATTCCCTCAAAGACCGTGTGTCCAAAATCACAGCCAACTGACAAACCACCTTTTTAACAAAGCCTTTGCAAAACACTACTCTCAAAGAATTTTTAGTTGAGTGTAGTGCCTCAAAATTTCTAAAACAGTGAGTGAAAACAGTGGAAACTCAAAAATCGTTTTTGAAAGACCAATTGAAAACTGAAATGATGAGTTTGGATGTGAGGTCAGGGACAAAGATCCTTGATTCATCCACAAAGATCCAACATGTTCTGGGTATAATTCAAATAGACTGCATAAAAGTAAACCAAGGTTCTACCATCAGAGGAGGTGAGCACATACACAAAAGTACACGCTGCCCACTACTTGCTGAGAGCTCTCAACTTCAACATTCCCTGTTTGAGAGCAAAACAAGTACAGGGGACTGGTCATAAAAATGAAGACCACTTGGTCCTATACTATGATTCTTTTTCTTCAAAACCTATTCTTCTGCAGCTTAAAGCTATGTATTCAGGCTATAGCCCTGATAACTATTGTCCTCTTATTAGATTGACCTGCTAGCTAGTCTTTGGAACTGCATGTTCACATAATTCTGGTGACCGTCCATCTCACTTGTCCTAGGACAGTCAGCTTTTATAATATGAGGAGCCCCACACTGCCACAGGCGAAATGCAATGTGGGACTCAACATTCCATTCCATTCTCCTAGTAAAATATCCTTACAACAGGATATTATTAATTTTTACTAAATCTTTTGCTTTTTGAATCTTTATGTTTTAACATACTACTTAATTGTGAAAGTAAAAGATAAAGATAATCTTGTAAAATTGTTTCTAATTACAAACACGACCTGTGCTTTTATCTTACCAATTAGACTACTCATAGTCTTATTGATCATGTTTGAAATCTGACCACCACCCACCATCCTAGTCCTCTTTCCTATTACAGAATAAACACCCCAATTAGTTTGCCATGAAACCATCTAGGTAACTCCTTGTGTATCATATTTATCTATATAGGTATGTAGCAGTAATAGAAAAATACCTTTTAATTGAAGACAGTGTTTACATAAGTAGTATCATACTGTTGAACTAGAACTTCCTTTTTCCACTCAGCATTTTCTTTTTTCTTTTCTTTAAATTATTTTTTCTAATGTTTATTCATGTATTTTGAGAGAGAGAAAGAAAGAGAGAGGGAGGGAGAGAGAGAGAGAATGCAGGGGAGGGGCAGAGAGAGAGAGAGGGAGAGACTCCCAAGCAGGCTCCATTCTGTCAGCACAGAGACCAAGACAGGGCTCAATCCTATGAACCATGAGATCATGACCTGAGCCAAAATCAAGAGTCTAATGCTTAACCTACTGAGCCACGCAGGCACCCATCCACTCAACATTTCCTAAGTGGATATTGTTGAGGTCAGTAAATTGATTGAGGTAAAGAAATTAAAAAAAAATTTTTTTTAACTTCACATTTGACCTAGAAAATTGTCATTCTCTCCAGATGTCCTAATTTTTTCCCATAAAATCTGTCATCACTTTTGTACCACTAACTGGTAGCACTACAAGTAATAATAAACTGAAGTTATGTATGCTTTCTGCTTTATTCTTGACGATATTTACCAAAGGTTCTTTTTATTATTACTTTCAAAAGAATATTAGTTTCATCGATAAAATGTCCTGAGAGTTTTTTGTTTTATTTTTAATATTTCTGCCTTCTTTTCTATTAATTTCAGTAGTTAATTTCTTCTGAGCTCAATGGAGGTATATTTTATTTTTAGTCTCTTAAAGTTTATTTCATTTGCTTTCAATATTTCATTAGTTTTACCATGTATTTAATTCTTAAATTTTTTAGTGTTCTGTTTTAGCCACAACCACAGATTTGAATATGTAATACACATATATTTGCTTAGTCATGAACACCTTATTATAGCCATCTGCATTTCCATGTGAACACAAATATCATTTAGAATTGTGTTTTTGTTTTCTAGTTGTGTACTTTCCTGATTATTAATATCTAATTGCACTGTATTGTGATCAGGAAATGCGATCTGGAGGAAAACAACTTTTGCTGTTTGTTAAGGTTTCTTCCAAGGTTAAGCATAATTTTTTTTTTGAAGAATGTTTTTCCATGTTTAAAAAAAATACATATTCTATATTTTGAGAATAGGGAATCCATGCAGTTCTATTAGATCAACCTAGTACGTAAAGTTGTGATTTTTAATAATCTTAATTTACTTTAATCTTTAAAGCTATTTTTTCCAAGTGATGGATATTAAAAGTTCCAGTATGGGAGCACCTCAGTAGCTCAGTTAAGTGTATGACTCCCAGTTTTGGCTCAGGTCATTATCTCATAGTTCCTAAGTTTGAGCCCCATGTCAGGCTACGCACTGACAGTGTGGAGCCTGCTTGAGATTCTCTCTCTCTCTTCCTCTCGCTACCCTTCCCTTGCTCGCTCATGCATGCATGTTCTTTCTCTCTCAAAAATAAGCATTTTTTAAAAAAATAAAAGATTTTAAAAAATAGTTCCCACTGTAAGTACAGATTTTATATTTTTCAAATTGTCCAATACATTCCAAGCAAATTTGTTAAGTGCATGAATATGCTGTTACATCTTTTTGTTCTTGAAGATGAAATGTTCTTATGATGGGGAAAGAGTTTTCTATGTCTCTCTACTTATCTGGTGTTGTAATGAACACATGTATAATGTCTCTTATTGGATTTACCTAAATGTAAAGGTGTTTAAATTAATTTGAACTCCTATTTATTTTAATAGGTATATTTAACATATTCATATTCACTGTGGTTACTGTTGTGTTTGTTTTTCTTACTGTATCATTTTATATTTTAATTTTTACTACACTTTTTCTGTGCTTTTTTTGGCTTATGTCTTTTTTGTTCTTTTTTCTCCTACTGGTTTTACATTATACGTTCTATCGTTTTCTTCTAGTCATTAGGAAATTGCTACCACTTGCGCTTATTTTTAATAGCATCTAGAGTTCATCAATATCGTCTTCACTTTACCAGAACATTAATATGCTATATCTATCTATCCTTCTCTCTACTTGCTTCTGTCCCTTAATTTCCCATGTTGATATGGCTTGAAATTTTCATTTCAGATTGTTTTTAAACATTTTAAAGATTCTATACTTAGAGGTGGCAAAGCTTCCTAATTTATTATCTCCCTGCTAATTTTTGAATTTCACTAATAGCTAATTCATTTTTATTTTGCTAGAGTAATTCTTCAGTCATTCTTTCTGAGGGTGCTTATCTTTGAAACCAAGCTACTTTGGTTTTCTTTGTCATAATAATTTGGAATTTATTGGAATCTATAGGAATAATTTGGAATCTATAGTAATCTACAGGAATAATTTTCAAGTTTAATCATCTGCTTTTAGTTATATACTTAACAATATAGGTACAACTTTACAAAATACATTTGGTCCCATCCTTTTATGGAAAGCTGCCTTTAACTACCACTGCCACTCACTGTGTATTATTAGGAAATTTTAATACTGCGAATTTTTCTCTCCTCATTTTCTTCTCTATCAGCTAATTTGGGCTAGTTATATAATTATTTCTACTTTAAGTGTTTATCTTCAAAGTTTCTGAAATAATACTTTGTACTTACTACTTTCTTTACCTATTAGTTCAGACATTACCTAAGAGTGAAAGTCAGTATTCTTAAATCACCAAAATCGATTCTGACTTTTAAAAGCTCTAATGGTTGGGGCGCCTGGGTGGCTTAGTCGGTTAAGTGTCCGACTTTCACTTAGGTCATGATCTCGTGGTTTGTGAGTTCGAGCCCCACGTCGGGCTCTGTGCTGACTGCCAGCTCAGAGCCGGGAGCCTGTTTCAGAGTCTGTGACTCCCTCTCTCTCTGACCCTCCCCTGCTCACGCTCTCTCTCTCTCTCTCTCCTAGAAATAAATAAAACATTAAAAAAATAAATAAAAAAAATAAAAGCTCTAATTGCATTTGATACATACTTTTGCTTAAAGAACTACAGAATGCTCATTTGTAAAGCTTCAGATGTCAATGCCTCTATTGTCTGTGGCAAGTATGGTGAATTCAATTGAAATTTACTTAGAGATATGAAGTCTGTAAGTATATACACTACTTAAATCCTGAACTGTTTTTTATTTCAAAGTTTTTCGGGGTCAATTAGCTTTTTAAAAAAATCTGCCTTCTCGGAGATAGTCCGTATTACCAATCTAATGGCATTTAATTGTATGACATATTCATTCCCCAGTTTTCATAGCAACGAATTCTAGGAGAAGGGGGAGAAAAAGCCTACAGAGCCTAGGATGTGCTGGAATAACTACGTTGTAGAAGTACCTAAATATAAGACCACCACTGGGGCCCCTGGGTGGCTCGGTTGGCTAAGCACCTGACTTTGGCTCAGGTCGTGATCTCACAGTTCACGAATTTGAGCCCCAAGTTTGAGTCCCTTGTCAGGCTCTATGCTGATAGCTCAGAGCCTGAAGCTTGCTTCAGAATCTGTGTCTTCCTCTCCCTTTGGCCCTCCTGCACATGTACTCTATTTCTCTGCTTTCAATAATATAAATATTTAAGAACATTTTTTAAATAAGACCACCACCAAAAACAAAAAAAAAAAAAAAAAGAAGACCACCCAAAACATTTCAGTCAACTCTGTACAGGAAATAGATTGTTCTGAAGCTAAAATAAATTTTCAAAAAGAAATGTACACTGGAAATCAGAGTAAGAATAACAATCTTGAAAAAACAGACATCGAGAAAGTAACAGTTATGGGAAGGGTTAGATTTTAAGATAGCAAATCGTGTGAAATATTTCAAAAGTGGTATGAAATGTAAGCTCTAACAACTGTTGCATATAGGGGGAGGAGGGATAAAGGAATTAAAATCATTCTAAGTATACATTGCAACCACTAAAATGGTTCATTATCTTTACTATTTGTCAGTTTACAAGACTAATGCATGCTGGTTTTAAACTATTTAAGTATAATAGAACTACGTAACATAGAAAGAAGTCTCCCATGATCTAAACCCAAAGTAAGAAAACAAATTAATTTTTTTAAAAATATATACAGATATATTTTAACAATATTTTTGTATTTGTTTCTATGTTTCTGTCTTTTTTAGGTGTTTATAGCATTTAATAGTTTGGGATTGCCTTTGACAAAAAGAAGGGCATATTTGGGACACAATTTGTTTAACTGGCCCCTTACTAGGCAACAATTTCTTGTTTCCAATTTTTCACAATTTGCAAATGAGAGTGCAATGAATATTCTCAATGAATAGTTTACTGTAAATGTATCTGTGTACATTTAAGTGTGTCCATAGTTCTCAAAATAAGATTGCTAAATCAGAGGGTGTAAAAAGTTTGCATTTTAATGCATATCACTAAATTTCTCTAAAAATCCTAGAATACTAGAGTATTAAACTCCTATTAAAAGCAGTGGCCTTTCTCCTACTTTGTCTTCAACACTGGATAAGAAATTAAATATATTGGGGGCGCCTGGGTGGCTAAGTCGGTTGAGCATCCGACTTCGGTTCAGGTCATGATCTCATGGTTCATGGGTTTGACCCCCACGTTGGGCTCTGTGCTGACAGCTAGCTCAGAGCCCGGAGCCTGCTTCAGATTCTGTATCTCCCTCTCTCTCTGACTCTCCCCTGCTCACACTGTCTCTGTCTCTCTCAGAAAAAAAAAAAAAAACACATTAAAAATTTTTTAAAAAAGAAATTAAATATATTGATTTTAAGAGTTGTTATAACATTTTACTGAAAACACTCTTTCCTCTTCCCTCAGGACAGCATAGAATAGAATTGTACTGAAAATACCAGTGTTTACAGGAGATGGGTACGTAGTTGGCTCAGTTGGTGGAACATAGGACTCCTGATTTTGGGGTTGTGAGTTCGAGCCCCATATTGGCTGTAGAGATTGTTTTAAAATCTTTTTTTAATTTTTAAATATTTATTTTTTGAGAGAGGGAGAGAGAGAGGAGAGAGAGAGAGAGAGAGAAATATGAGTGAGGGAGGGGCACAGAGAGATGGAGACACAGAATCTAAAGTGGGCTCCAGGCTCTGAATTGTCATTGCAACACAGAGCCCAACACAGGGCTCGAACCCTGGGACTGCACAATCATGACCTAAGCTAAAGTCAGATGCTTAACCGATTGAGCCACCCAGGCTCCCCTAAAAATAAAATCTTAAAAAAAATATATTGACAGGAGAGAGACACAAATGCAAATGTGAATCCTAAAATCCAAACTAAGGAAACAGGAAAGGGTTATAATGAAAAGAGTAGTCCTCATGGTTTTTAAAATAATCTTCTAACAGGCACGAGTTCTTTGCAGCTTTTCTCCAAAATAAAGAGCTTTGCCTGTGAAATACTGATCAACCAGAAATAATTATTTCCAACTCAAACATAACTGTTACACAGGATATAATAACAAATTTATCTGATGTCAATGACAATAAAAGTTATGGGCATCTTCTGAGTTTAGACTAACTTTTTAACTACCTTTTTAAATGTGTTCAGAGTCAGAACCAACTGTGTGTTCTACATTAATCCATCATTTTAAGCTTTGCTATTTCCTCTAACAATATAATCATGTATAGTATTACCACTGAAACAAGAGTTCTTCTGATGTTGCATTTTGTTTTATTTTGATAGGAAGGAGTAATTAAATAGAAATAAAAATAGACTCAACTTACACAACTAAATTGAAACCATCACTTACCTGAGTCCTTCAAATACTCATTGAATCAATATGTGCTTTTAATGGTAACAGTTACATGCTTACTAAGAGAGATTAATTAAGAAGTACAATGATGAAATTAAAAAGGTACTAAGGAAGCCATCTGGACATTAAGTCTTTAAAACTATAGACTATCTATATTCCTTTTATGTTTTTAAAATGCATTGAGGAACAATTTGGAGAGCCAATATAGCAATACCAGATGTACTCTGCAAACTGATTATGAAGCAGATGGTTTTATGATCACACTTGTGTTTTAAAAGGTGTTATTCTATTATGTAAGGTTTGCATTCACAACGCATGCTTCTTGTTTAGTATTGTGGATGGTGTCATTCTGTCAGAGTATCTCACACATTTCTCTTCCTTTGCATCTGTTCAGTAAGTAGACTGACTGATTCTCATAGCAGGAGGGATAAATTATCCAATTACATTGCTGGGAGGATGTTATATTTACACAATCCTAATTTCCTTATTAACATGGTGACATCAGTATACCTTCTACTAGAGGCAACCATGGAAAATCAACACAGATGTCTAAAAGCCAAGTCAGATTGTGTGCGGTTTATTAAATTCCTGATCCATGAAACCGAACAAGATTTGACATGAATATTATTTATAGTGTTGTCTTTCTGCTATATACCATATAGTTTTGCTGAAACAATCTTGTAGGTAAAACACACTCTGTAAGTAATTCTATATTGAGAGGCTATCGTCATGATTATTCTAGGCATACTTCCCTAATAATAATTTTCTATTATTAGCCATAATAGAAAATAAATATGACTACAATGATAAACATGGCTTTCCGAAGAAAGCAATTAAGTATTATGCTTTTTGCTCATGCACCAAATTTCAATATTGTCATTTCTCTAGAACATAGTGAAATTTAAGAAAAACATTGTAAGGAGAAGTATGACTTGCCTTTCAACTCAGTCTCTGTCCTGACATCCTGGCAATGTTCCTTGCCTGATCTGTTAAGGTAACTTAATTCTGGATTTGAGAGATCCAATGGAATTTATTCTATTATTTAATGACTGGATTAGTGCTACTGTGAGAAGAAACCTTCATTCATTCAACTAGCATTTATTTACTACCTACAAAATGCTCCTGTGCTAGCCACTACAGATACAAATACAAGTGGATCATGTGCATGCCCTCAAGGACGTCAGAGTCTGGTAGCAAAGTAGGATGCAGATTATTCATATGTGCCAGAAAGAATTACTGATATTGTAACAAATACTAACTGTAGTTAATGGTATTCATAATGAGATATTAAAGAGAAAGTTTACTGATGTCTATAATTTACTTTAAAATACACCTAAGATGAATTCATAATGGATAGGATGGGTAGAAAAATAGGTATGTTCTACAACAAATACAGTTGCATGTTAATGACATGATATAGGTAGTGAGTATATAGGTATTTACTGTAAAATTATTTCAATCTTTTTGTATGTTTGAACTTTGTATAACAAAATGCTGGAAAGGAAAAAAAGCAGGGTGCTTACAACTGAACTGATGGAGGAAGGAGTGCAGTTGTTAGTTATGGCTAGTTTAGAGTAAGAACATGAGAGAGGCTGGTTGTTTTAGGGTGAAAAATAGGGTAAAAAAAATGAAAATCAAGGAATTGAGAAACCAAGGCCTGGAACTGGAACATTCATTTATTTAAATCTATGTAGATATTGAAATAACCAAATTTTATATTTGTTATGCCAGAGAAAGTTATAGTTAACCATTATTTAAATCTTCAAGGTACGGCACACTGACCAATAATGAGTGACAGAGTCTGATGGGAAGCTTCAGTGTTAGAGGCTTTTAGGAGGGTGACAGCGACAATGTTCTGTATACAAGAGGGAGAAACAAGAAGGGCATTCATTCCAATTTCAGGCTCAAGGGCACAAGGACCAGAGGAGAAAAATTAGCCACTACTTGAGAAAGCTACATGAAAAATAGTGTAGTAAGGGTACAACCAAGTCTCAGTTAGAGTACAAAGGTAAAGGAAATGTTTAATGAAGAGTTTGAAAGATATTTTGATAAGGACAAATCACAAGTTCCAGAGAGTATGCTAGCAGAATTTAGAAAATGAAACTGGGGATAGGGGTAGAAAATAGAGTCGAATAAGCCATATGAGGATGAGAGTCCAGATCTTCTTGGGAGGTGGGGGTGGATAAAATACACAGGAATCAAAAGTGTGATGGGTCTCAGAGACCAGCCAGGTGAGGAAGTTCTGAAAGATGGAAGGAGAGAAAGAGTTGTGCGTATCTTGATGAAAGCATGCATAAACAGTAGGTATTTATCAGGTAAAAAAGGCAGAGAAGGGATTTCTGAGCAGTGGAAACAGCCTGAGCAAACGCCCAGCGGCTCTTAACAGTAGGGTGTTTCAGCGATTACAAGTAGTTTAACAGTTGTGGTACACAAAGTCAAAGGTGAGATTTTTAATAGTTGAAGCTATACACAAAATCAGCGTGTTATATGCCATGTGGGAAGGGTTTAAAACTTATCCTGTAAGCATTGGGGAACCATTGAAGAATGTATAACCTCGTAACAAAGATCACTCTGGATGCAGTATGGCCTGAATTGGATGATGTCACTCTAGAAGCAGAAAGTCCAGCTAAGAGGACTGTTCTGAGAGGAGGTGACAAATGATTATTGTCTGAGCTACAAATGTGGCAGTAGGGATGGAGAGGTATGGAGAGATATGAGATGTCTTTAGAATAAAGGACCAACCTTCAGGGGGTGAAAAAAACTACAGCAATTTACACAAAAAGCAAGATAATGGGAAAAATTCATGACAGACTCAGGTATCCAGGATGATCATGGAGCCTGTCATACACAGGAAGTAATAGATACTGGGAAATGGATATTTAAAGAAAGTTGAGAAGGCTTTGATTAGGGAAAGTATAATAAATTGCTTTCATAACATGAGCTTGAGTGCAAACATGAATGTATATAGTGACATCTGGGTTACAAAATCAGAAAATGAACGAGGATTGATCAATAGCTTTTAGCAGTTTTCAATACTGAACTAAAATCCTGAATTGATCATTCGCTGCCTATCCACTGTTAGTCCAAATGTTACAATCAAAGAACGCCAATCAGTAGGAGAGAAGCATGGAAATCAAGGGAGATTTACAGGATTAATTATTATTAGATATTTTCACTTGAAAAATATAACATTCAATAAGTTAAAATAAGCAAATAGGTAGAAAAGTGTAGTTCTGATATACGATCTCAATATTTTTGATTTAGTAGTACTTTTTTTTAAGTTTTCATTTATTTATTCTGAGAGAGACAGAGACAGTGTGAACAGGGGAGGGGCAGAGAGAGGGAGAGAAAGAGAATCCTAGATGTAGAGTCTGATGTGGGGCTCAAACTCACACACTGTAAGATCATGATCTGAGCTGAAACCAAGAGTCAGTCACTTAACTGAGTCAGCCATGCACTCCAATTTAGTAGTATTTTTAGGAGCCATAAGGTTTTAAGTATGAGCCTATCACTACTAGATCTTTTTTTTTTTAAATTTTTAATGTTTTATTTCTGAGAGAGAGAGAGAGAAAGCAGGGGAGTGGCAGAGAGAGGGGGAGACACAGAATATGAAGCAGGCTCCAGGGAGACACAGAATATGAAGCAAGCTCCAGGATCTGGGCTGTCAGCACAGAGCCCACCGTGAGGCCTGAACCCACAAACTGCGAGATCATGACCTGGGCTGAACTCAGACGCTTAACCGACTGAGCCACCCAGGCACCCCTATTAGATCTTGATGTATTATGGAGGCAACACAACGGGAAGCATAGTCTTCACTTAGAATAGCTGCAGAGTTGAATCAAACAAGCTTAATGTTATTCTAATACCTTTGCTTGCATAAACCTAGAAATTCATATGGTTCCTTTATTCCACAAGCAGTCCTGACCTAATTTTTTGGCTATCACACCAGAATGGTGTGATTCTGAAACACTCAATGCAGAGCTAATGAAAAATGGGCTTAAACTCTAGTAAATATATTAAATATGTATGACCATTAGAAAATCTGTTTCTTCAATTAAATTTCATACATGCATTTTTAAAAATTTTGGACAACAAGTTCTAATACACTGAGGGCATAAAATATCTCTGATATAGATCCAGGTAGAAATCAGTTTTCATTAAGAATATACAACCACAAATTTAAAGTTCGCTTCCTGAAAACTGAAAAAAATTGCCACATTTACCTCAAAAGGAAAGGCCATTTCTTTGTTGTGGAATCTGTCTTGCAAAAACCTTCATAAGGTGAAATTCATATCTAAAACTATAGCTTTACACTTCTTTTTTGACACAATATTATTAAACATGGGTGATTCATCATTCTTCCAAACTCATGAGTCCATTTTTCCATCTATCTAGATGAGATAGACAATCTAGTACCCTGTCAAAATTCTAACCAAAATTGATATTTCTTAAACTACTTCTGTCATTACTTGAATTTGGCATACTAGAAGGAATAAGAAACATTTAGAGTTCTCACATGAAATACAATTTCTTTGCAGACCTTTTCATGATTTCTAATTATGTAGTGTTGTTCTACTCATTAAACCTTGCTGATCTGTCTCCACTGATACGGAGCACTATTTATACTCTTGCTCTTTTGACTGCTATTGCATTTGCAACCTGGGCGGGGGGTATTCTTTCATTTATTTGATTATTAGTATTTCTTACATCAATAACTGGACATATGCTAAGTAAGCTATAACTGTCTTTAGCTACAACCAATATAACGAAACTGAGGCAACTATAAGAACTGTAGTATTTATAGTCTGGTTGCAGCCCTGAATTAGTACTGCTGAATTTCTATGTTGAAAATAGAGAAGGTAGTAGTTAACATGGCAGGAAGATGAGGCTGACAAGCAGCTGCTATCCTTCCACCCAAAATTTCTGACAAGAGGTTATTATTCATGACTGCTTAACTTAACCACTATTGGAATTAATAGTCTTTATCATCCAAAGAACAAAACTGAAGCAACTCTATTTAAAACTGAGTTCTATTCTGATAAAGATATATGCAGAATTTAAATCAGCTTATAAGCAAACATATACAGTCAACCACCTCCTCAAAATCTGAAACAAATTAGGTCACCCCAGAATAAATTAAAGACTGAGCACTTCAATATTTTAAGAATTTCTTCCTTCCCTATCTTTCTGTTCAAGTCTTGTGTAAATGGCTCATGAATATAACCTCTGGATTCTCCAACTCTTAAAGCAATTATCTTAGGCCTTTTAGGGCCTTTGACTTTACCATTGATCTTGATCTCTCTTCCTTCTGCAGCCTATATACTCTAACATTCTTTACTTTGCCTCCAGTTTTCAGCCCAGCAATCATTTTCAGAACTTAGTAACAGTTAGTAACAGAACTTGGTATTCCTTTTTTATTTTTACTTTTCAGTGTCCTAAAATACAGTTGGTTCTCTCTCTCTGAGGCTTTCTATACTATTCACTCTGGGAAATCATTATGTCTGATCAAATTGCAGCCTAACTCCAGCCTCTCCTAGCAACCTGATTAGCTTGTGAATGTCCACCTCAAGATAACTTGTGGCCCTCTACCTATCCTATTTTTTCCTTATGATTCTCATTCCTATTGCTTTTTCTCCTAGAAAAGAAAGAAAGAAAATAAAATTATCCAGGAGGAGTAGCATTTCAATTGGTCTGAAATGCACCTAGGAAAAGAGAGAAAGAAAGTAGCTGAGCAGCTCACATATACCTTCTTATATCACATGATCTACCTTTACTTACTTCCTGACCAACTGGTCAACAGAGTAGGATTAAAAACCCAGAGAGGTAGGATGTAAGGGTGATCTGACTGCAACACCTGTCACCCCATTGATCTCCAGGGTTGATTTAACTGATCTGAACAGCTAGGCAGGTGTCCCCTTCCTCCCTCACTGCTCCATGTGCATCCCTCCTGAGGCTGCATGCTCAGTCTAAGAGGATGACCTTCCTGGATACAGGAGGACTGTTCTTTGGTCAAGGGTATACAAGTAGCTGCACTCCCTGCTAGAACTTCCAGACAAGTTCTCAAGGTCCATTTGTAGAATGTAGGGTCGTTAAGCTTCCAAGACTCCAGACACAAATGAGGCGCTGCACATAGCAGTCTGCCTTTCTTTAAAAAAAAAAAAAGAAAGAAAGAAAGGAACCCAGAGAAGTAGATTTTTCCCCCAAAGTGGGAGTTGCTTACTTTCTAAAAGAGTCTTATTTTTTTTTCTAAAAGAGTTTTAAAACAAACAAACAAAAACCAGAAAACTCCTTACCAATTTTTTGATTATGCTAGCAAACCAATTCCTTTTTAAAACTGATAAAGGCTATCAAGTATTTGCCCCACCTCTTCTTCACAGCCATACCCTAAGATAACAAGATAGTTGAGAAGGAAAAGTTTCTCTTTATAGAAGCAGGGTACCACCTAAATAAATGGCAAAGAATGCACTTAAATTATCACCAGTTTTGAACCATTAAAAAATTAACAGAGCTAGATAATGATCAAAATAGGTACTAATTTCACAGAGGAGTCAAATAGCCATGTCTTTATATGGAAGAACACAATATTACTGATGAAGTGTTTTTATTTACAAAAGAGTCAGAGTCCTATTTAGCCTCCAGATCTAAGTACCAAATCATAAGGAAGATAGGGATTAGAGGATAAATTAAATGACACCATGGTATTTAGGAATTATTTTAGTTCTTAAAATCAGACAATAAAATAATTTTAAAACTCAAATACTCATAAAATATATCCTGTTATACAGAAGAAGTATAATTAATACTGACACTGAGAACACACACACACACACACACACACACACACACACGCAAGGAGAACATTCACCTCCTACTCTGGGGTTACTTTCTGCTCTAAACAACTTGAAAACTGAAAAAAACATATGGAATTTCATATATAATTTACATATAATTTTCATACATTAAGCAACAGGCAGCACAGGGCTATAATCCTTGAAAGCAAGCAAGCAAATGGATATAGATCTATTTATGGTGTTTTTCTACACTGATCTTTAATATTTTGAAACAACACTTTGCTTAGTCAAAACCTGGGATACCCTCCAGCTCTAAAAAAAAAAAAATAGCATTTTTATAAGACAGATATATATTAAACAAGAAAAATGGGAAGGAAAGTAATACATGAGTAGATAAATCAACAACAATTTTTAAAACATGATTACTAGGGTGCTTGGGTGGCTCAGTCAGTTAAGCTTCTGACTGTTGATTTGGGCTCAGATCATGATCTCGCAGGTTCATAGGATTGAGCTCCACCTTGGGCTCTGTGCCAACAGTTCAGAGCCTGGAATTCTCTCTCTCACCGTCTCTATGCCCCTCCCCTGCTTGTGTACATGCACATGCTCTCTCTTTCTGTCTCTCTCTCTCAAAATGAATAAATGCTTACCATTATTGTTATACCAGAGAAAATTAGGTTCATCCTATTGTTATACATAAAACCCAAATTTACAGTGGCTCAAACAGATAAGTTTGGTTTTTTATTTCTTTCACTCAAGGAAAAGCTCACATTTAGTATAACCATTCAATGAAGTAATTAGGGACCTAAATTTCTTCTAAATTTTGAGCTCACCATTATGTATGTGGCCTTCACCTGAATATTTTTAAATATTGCTGGAGCTCCTGTCATTATGTTAACATTCCAGACAGTGGGAAGGAGGAAGAACAGGAGATACATTCACTTCAACATAAACTGTACCTACAACTTACATTTATATCCCTTCGGTCAGACACACATTTATATCCCTTTGGTAAAGGAGGCTAAAACAGTCTATACCTGGGATGGTGAGTATATTTTTAGGTGTCCCACCTTAAAATCAATCAATGATTGTTTTACAATATCAGAAGAGGAAAAGAGGTAATGGAAGGAACTCTCAATCTCTGCTACAATTAGAGAATTATTGATCTAGGATACTGTAAATTTAAAAAAAATTGAAACTAGAAAGCTCAGCAATCAATATTTCAAAGGATAAAAAAAAGTAAGACTAACTAAAGATAAGGTATGGGAGAAGGCAATAGTGAATAAAAAGGTGAGTGGCTCAGGAACTAAGTCTATGCATGATGTACCCCTGAAAGGCCTACTTTGATGTTTCTTTGGACAAGATTTATTCTTTCAAATAAAGAAGCAGAAGTGAAGAGTAGGGAACATCTTAAATTACCCTTGATATATAATTCCTTTAGATTAATTAGAACAAAATAAGGTAATCCACTTCATGCAAGAAATGTGAGATGGGGGGCACCTGGGTGGCTCCGTTGGTTGGACGTCCAACTTCGGCTCGGGTCATGATCTCTCAGTTTGTGGGTTCAAGCCCCGCGTCAGGCTCTGTGCTGACAGCTAGCTTGGAGCCTAGAGCCTGCTTCGGATTCTGTGTCTCCCTCTCTCTCTGACCCTCCCCTGCTCGCGCGCGTGCTCTCTCTCTCTCTCCCTCTCAGAAGTAAAAAAAAAATAAATAAATGTGAGATGGACTTCAAAAGCATTTGTTGTACAGGGACACTTGTTGTACCTTTGATCTAATGGAATTAAGATAGTCTATACAGAGCATCCATCCACTACCCCAGTTCTACAAATGAGGATCCGGAGATTCAGGAAAATGAAATGACTTACCCAGGGCCACAGAGCTAATAAGTTTTAATACCAGTAAAAGTAACCCTTGAACAACATGGTTTACAATGTGAGGGTCTACTTATACACAGATTTTCTTCAATAAACAGTACAGTACTGTAAAAGTATTTTCTCTTCCCTATGATTTTCTAAAAAATTTCCCCAGTTTACTTTACTCTAAGAATACAGTATATAATACACATAATGCACAAATATGTGTTAATGTGTTGACTTTTATTAGTAAGCCTTTCGATCAACAGTTATTAGTAGGTAAGTTTCTAGGGAGTCAATCTCACACGTGGAGTTTGAATGTGTAGGGGTTGGTGTCCTTACCCCCACCACAGTATCCAAGGGTCAACTGTACTAGATACAGAAATATTTTTGTTTCTATTACATGGATCTTAAATCTAGTTAAATATTGTTGTGGCAGCATCTACTTATTCATCAAATTTTAGCTTGCTCAGTCTTAAAAAGGTCACACTCGGTACATTAGTTTAAAATTCTTATATTCAGATGTATGTAACATTGAGTCAAAAAGCCAATTTAACCTACAGTTATTCTGTATTATCTAAATTCTACCTTTTTTAAGGATTTTTTTTAAGAGCGAGAGCATGTGAGCAAGGAATAAGGGCAGCGGGAGAGAGAGATAGAGAGAGAAAGAATCTTAAGCAGGTTCCATGCCCAGTACTGAGTCCAATGCAGGCTGAATCACACAACCCTGGGATCATGACCTAAACTGAAATCAAGAAGTCAGTCACTCACCTGACTGAGCCACTCAGGCACCTCCAGGATTCATTTAATCCATTGCTCAATCTGCCTTTGTGCTCCCACTGATGCAACTTTTTATTCATCTTCATAGTCTTGGGTATTCAGACGAGATTGGGCGGGTTCAGGGTGGTATGGCTGTAGGCTTGTCTTGGGTATTCAGAAAGCCTGACTTTTTTTCTGTTCAAAATATTCTGAATACAACCAGATACTCAATCTCAGCCTGCACTGCTACATAACTCTGGGGTACAAAGATCACAGAAAGGTCTATACTAATAGCCTGGTAGATGCTAGAGAATAAAATATGTAGCCAAACTACCCCTTGCACCTGCTGACACTGAGCTTAGAGTTCAGTAAGGAGACACATATTAAACAAGCATACAATTGGCCAGATAATTTTAAAACTTATTTAAGGAAAACAACAAGTCTAGTGAAAGCACACAATAAAGACTTTCAACAAAAGTTTAGTGAATAAATTTTGGGACATATGGCAGCCATTAGGACTGGTATGAAGTAAGATGGTAAAGTTAAGATGCATCACATGGTCAAGGATCTTAAATGGCAGGCTAGGTGCTTATGCTTTGCATAAAAAAATGTATAAATAAAATGAGCCACTAAAGGTAATAAAGTAGAGGAACTACATAATCTATATTTTGTTTTGGAAAGAACCCTGGCAATAACAAGTGATATGATTATGCTCGGTTGTAAAGCTAAAGTCAGAAAGTCAGGTTTGCTGCCAATTTTAAGAGTTCAGGTAAGAAGTAATGGGGGCCTCAATGTAATAGTAACATGCAGGAGCAGGAATGAATTGAAAGACATTTCACAGATACTTCTGAGAAATGGGTAGCTAATAATCCAAAAACATGTCAGGGATACGAGAGATAAGAGATTATAGTTAACCAAATGTCTCTTGTTTATACAACTGAGGCTTTGCCAGTGAATAATAAGAGGGAATAAAGAGATATATTGTAAAACAAAAACAAAAAAGGAAGAAAAAAGCAGCTCCTGATAAGGAGACATGGTCTGAAACTCACAGGTTGGCTTAAGTGTTACTACACATCCATCTCATATTCACAGCTAAGCTATGATCTGCTCTTGGATACTAATAATCTCACCAAACATCAACATCAAACAAAGCAACTCTGAGACCATGACTAAGACAAAAAGATAATCTTCATGAAAACCATAAAATGCCAAATATTCCCCTCCATCAGATAAAATGAGTGACTACTACTTATTTACCAATTACAGTTTTATCCTCACTCTAGTTGGCCTTCCTATACATAAAATTTATTGAGATACACAATCAATAGATTTTCCCTCTGCTCTCTGAAAGTACCCAATCTAACAGGCAGTCCTTGCTTCCTTTCCTTAGATTCTCTCTAAAATTACTCAGACTAAATCCATATCCTGTAATTCTAACAACCCCTCAGTAAGATATCCTATACATTTCACTATGTTGTACAATCTTCCTCACTGTAACCAATAATATTCCCAACTTTTTAAACCAGAAGTGTGCTTCAGTGGCCTTTCACTTGAGATCACTGACATAGCAATGAGTCTAATACTGAATATACAATCTTGAAGAAATTCTGGGTGTATGAGGCAGTTGTGTATTGAGTTTTGGAGTTCAGATAAAAGGAAGGACCAGATATATACACATATTGGGGACTTACTAACTTTTATGACAATATTTCCCAAAATTTTCCCAAAAAGCATCAGTAGATTTAATAACTACAACATGATATGACTCTTGCTCCATTGAGACTGGAAAGAACTAATTTAAACATGATTGAGAGAGTAATTTACTTTAGAATTATCATAGGATTCACTTTACATTATGAATGTTGCTTTATATTATGAATCACACAAATTCTAAACGTACTTCATTAGTGAACCATTTTTCTAGCCAGATCCATCAATGTGAAGTTTTATACAGACTGTAATTTGGGAAATGTTTCAAAAGAAAGTTGAAACATTCAGGGTAGATGAGCTCCCTCAATGAGTAAAAATACACCAAAAGAGGAAAAAAACAAATATATAATCTGTTGTAAAACACAGCCATTATTAACAGTTATTTTATATAAACTTTAATAAATTACATTAGAAACAAAGGCAAAGATACTCAAAAATAAAAATGGATACCATTCCTAATTTTTTTACTACATCATACTATCATCTATGTTCCTGAGCTTATGACTGATTGATCTTCATGGTGGATTCTATAAAATACTTTATTACAACCCAGTGAAGAAATGGGCAGAANAAAAAAAAAAACAAAAAACTCATGAATGTTAAAAATAAAAAACAAAACCATAAATTAAAAAAAAATACTTTATTACATATCTCTTCTGATCTCCCCCCTGCTAAGTACATCTCCTTAGTAGCTTCAAGGAGGTAATAGTGACAAAGCTTACACCTCAAATAAGAGCAAATACCACAAATCAGGGCTCAATTAATTGTTTTATTGATTGACCTTAACCATATGACAACGCAGGAGAAAATTTTAACAATGCAGATTAAGTTTAAAAGTTTGCAATGTCTACATCACTCATTGCAGATAGTGCAGTGTTCTTCCCATAATCAAAAACCATAGCCAATTCAGCGAGAAATACTCTTGTCATTTATTAAAAAATGAAGTTTCAGCATATGGCTTCATGACTTTCATGTTCATCTACTCATTAATGTAAGTAAAAATACCAATCAATATTTATGTCAGAATTATGTTCATTCATCAACTGAAACCATAACACTTTTTAATTATATTAATATATTACAAAGAAGAAAATTTATTACTAGATCTTGGTCTGTCAGAACATTCAATGCCAACATTACTATTTTTATTTTTAAGCCTGAACTTCTCTGCATATTTATCAAAATCTTTATTAAAACTGATCTTCATGTATTCATGTTGAGTAGATAAAACAGCCAGATTTGTCCATTTCTCTTCACTTACAGCTCAAGAGCACTTTTAATTAATTTTAATGTTGTTTCTTTCACAAGAAGCAATGTATACCTATATGCTACTAGTATAAAAGAGTCTTAAACTTTAGAAAATATTTGACAGTGAGTCATCATAATCTCATTCACAATAATTTCCAGAAACTGTAATATTATCCACGTCTTTGTTTCTGTAAGATTTATGCTAGATGGTTTCAGTTAAAAATATTGCCACTGTAAGGTTTTCACATTAAAATTCATCATAAATTTCTATAATACTGGTCACAACTACACATTTGTTTCTTCTGCAAAAATCAGAGCAATTGGCTGAATGATAACAAACATTATTTAATCACTGTTTCAAAAGAAGTGTCCATTCTTAGTGAAAACCCTTGAGGCATCTATCTATGGCTATCCTGGTTTTGCTAATGGCAATGCCATACCAGCATCTTCTGTTGTTTCTTTTGGCACCCTTTGAAATTTGATTCTTTTTTTCTATGTGAATGTCCACTTTCTTACTTATTTTCATTGTTGCTGTTGCATGGTTAATATCAGTTTCCACATTTCCCGTATGCCTCTTTTCAAGAAATCATGTTAAAGCTTGGCATGTCATTGTACAACGTTCAAAGATGATTCTAGCTCTCTGCATTTTTTTTAATCTGATACACCTCATCTAAAACTTCACACTAGAAATAAAAGAGAGAACTACAAAATTCACAGCTCTCATTCTATAATTATTTATTTCAAATAGCTATTAAATGTGGGAATATATAGTATCACAGTGACTGCAAATCAGCTGTGTTGAAAAGTGTGCTCAATTGACTCCAAACAATCACAAACTTACTATTGAATGTCTAATGTACCAGAGGCCAATTACATACTTGGAAGTTCTCCAGCTTCCTTTCATATAGGATGCAATGTTTATTAAAGTTAATAGAAGTACACTAATTTTGAAGCTTACATCTACATTTTTAAAACTTAATAGTAAAACTCTAGTAATTATTTAGAAGAGATAAAATATTTGTTCGTCTTTGAGGAGAGTTTAATCATTAATTTTTTTCTTCAGCATTTCTAATGAATGGTGATGAGAAGCAGGTTGATTTGAGTCCAGATTGTAAATAATTTTAAATTTTCTCCAGAAAAATCCTTGCCCCTCCCTCTTTTCTTGCATCCAGAGCTGACCTCTCCCATAGCCTGGCCCTTCCTTGGGACTTCCCTGCACTCTAAGGTGGTCATTACAGACACGAACACAAGCAGCTCTCAACCCCAGCACTATCAACATTTGGGCTGCATAATTCTCTGTTGAATCAGTAGTGTTCACACGACTAAGGTAAGGCATGGAAAAGTCTAGCATGAAGCAACCACTACGTAGTCAATCTATCTGGCAAGGCTTCGAGCTTAGACTATGATAAATGTGAGCAGACAAAGAAGAAGGGGTCGCTGGCTCAGCCAACATATTCAGGTGAGTCAATCCCGGCAACAGGAAGGGGTGATATCTCATACTGTGAACACTCAAAAGTGCAGTGAGCACCTGGGAGGTCAATGGTGATGGTGACAGTTTCAGTGGAGGGGTAACAGGGATCTGAAGAGCAGGGCGTTCAGGAAGAGGTGAAATGTGAAGAAGCAGAGACAGCACTTTAAAGAATCTTGAGTGTAAGTTGGGGAGAAATACAGAGTTCCTTTCTCTAGCCCTAATCCTTACCAGAAAAAAAACTGGTATTCCTTCAAAGAGAGGCTAAATGACCAGCTAAAGGTAACTCCCCAGACTATACACTTTCTCTCTCTCTCAGCCTCAATGGAAAAGTGACTCCAAATATTTGCTACAAACAAAAAATATTTTATCTGAACAGGCTGTTATATCATTCACTTTATTGTCCCAAATTTTCAACCCATTGTTTAAACATAACTACAGCAAAATATCATTTAAAACTTACAAGTGCACAAATCCTCACATATTTCAAGACCACTTCTCCCAGTCTATTAAGATTCATAAAGTGTGATTTTTGTCTTCAAAGCCTTTTCTTCACTTTTTACAAATTTCAGTAACTTTAAGAGAACTATCACTTTAAGGGGTGTGTTGGGGGGGAATATACTTAAGAAATTTAAAAGGTTTTAATTTCTAGGCCTGACAATTTTTCTAAAAGCTTTAGGAATGTGTGAAAAATCCTTTGTAGTATTTCATGAAATACAATGTCTCTTGCCACCTTGCTTTTATATGACTAATTTCCTTTGCTGAGAATTCGCTCCCTATTCTATTGCTGCCTATTTAAGAGCAACCATTCTTTCAAAATAGAACTCAACACCCATCTCCTCTAGGAACTCTTCTAATCAAATTGTTCTCTCACTTCCCTATAATAGTCTTTAACGGCCCTGGATATAATTGGTCTCGGCATTGGAATTATTAAAGTCATTACTCTTCAAGTCCATGGTGAACCTGGATAGACAATGTCTTAATCATTTATCTCCTACTGAAACCAGTACACTTGTTTGCACAATAGATGCTCCAAAATGTTGATTACAATGAATCAAAGCCATAAACTGAAAATGAATATACGAGGCTTTAATATTTTCTCAACTTAAATCATTATATGTTTTGTTGCATAATCTTGAGCCGATCTCGGATTAACTGGCAACTAATTAAAAGAAACAAATCATACAAAGGAAGCAATTTATAGTTTATAACGTGTATTCATTCATTAATTCCTGAACAATCAATAAATAATTAAGTGAATGGGGAAGAATGGCAGGGTAGTCATAAATTATTAATGTAATTTATACATTTGTATCATGGAGTTGTTATAAAACTACCAGCAGTGATTTTATGTCAGGGGACTTGGATTGCACTCTTATTACCTCTCTGACCTCAGACATATTTGTTATTCATGAGACACGACTCCCTCTTATGCACTACACCCATCTTACAAAGGTACTGTCAAGATCAAATGAGATCATGGAAAATAATAGCAGTTTAAATTATTGAGAGGTAAATATTCATTGAGAACCTACCCTGCCTTTTTGCTTAATCATCACAACAATCCTATGAGGCTGATTATCATTCCCATTTTTATCAGCAAAACTTGTCACAGAGAGCTTATATAACTTGCCCAAGGGCACACAGTTTTGTTTTGTTTTGTTTTGGGTGATTTGAAGAGTTTAATGAAGGTGATATTTTATTTTATTATTTTTTTTTACAAATAGTTTATTGCCAAATTGGTTTCCATATAACACCCAGTGCTCATCCCCACAAGTGCCCTCCTCCATGCCCATCTCCCCTCTCCACCCCCACATCCATCAGTCCTCAGTTTGTTCTCAGCATTCAAGAGTCTCTCATGGTTTGCCTAAGGGCACATAGTTATTACGAAATGGAATTAAAATTTGTTATCAGATGGTCTGACTCCAGAGCCAAACTTCTTACCCAAAATACTAAATTGCTAACTCAGTGTCAGCTCATTCCCTGAGATTTTATAAAATTTGACTATGTAACATTAACTAGAGTTTTCAAATTTTAATATCTAAAATTTAAAATAGAAATTTTTCTTTAGATTTTCCAGAGATAAAATAACAAATTTACTCAAAACACTCCATAAAAATTCAGATAAAATCTAGGCAAAAAAATACTCTTAGAGGGTTAATTTAGTAAACATATTAGCCTAGGGACTTGAAAATTACCTGTCTTCCATACAGTAACTAACTGCACTCTTTAGTATATGAATACATAAAATTGAATCTTAAAAAAATCCATTAGCAGTTCACCTAGAGGATTGGTTTCTATTTAGAAATTCACTTCAAATTAAAAATTAAAAATTGAGTAGTTAATCTTAGTCACTAAAGAAATACAAAATCTGAGAGAGTCAACTATTTTATTTCTAATTTAAAAAATGTTATCGTAAGCCATTTACGTAGATGTTATTTATTTATTTATTTATTTTAAGAGAGAGAAAGGATGAATGGGGGCAGGGGTGCAGGGGGCTAGTGCAGAGATATAGGAGGGAGCAAGAATCCCAAGCAGGCCCCACACTGCCAACGCAGAGCCCAAGACCTGAGTGAAAGTCTGACACATTTAACTGACTGAGCCACCCAGGTGCCCCTACCTTACCATATTTCAACTGTAGTGTGAAATCTGGAGAACAACACTGCCATCCAGGGATAGAGAACTCAAAGTGCAGAGCCAGAAAAACAAAAACTTGACGCAGTGATTCTCAGCGGGCATTCAAACACCCAGCTGTACTACAATCTGCTGTGAGTGAATTACTAACTGTCCAGGTACTCAAGATTATACATGACACCACATGCTTAAAAAGTGACAGGATTCCCCAAACTTCTCTTTTACCCACTCATTCAAGTAAGAGAAAGGTGTAGCATTACAATCACCTTTTTAGTACCAGCTCGTCACTTTCTCTCTTTTTCTTTTAAAGCGCTTCACTAAGACTGATATACAAAAAAACTGTACCCAATACATTCAATTTAATAACTTTGGAAGTAAGTACATTATATAACAGGAGCTATAACCCCAATCCATTCCATTAGCATATTCATCACCTTCAAAAGTTTTTTCCTGCCCTCTTTAACACTTACTGTTTTTTTTTTTTTTTTTTTTGAGGGTAAAAACACTCAGCATAAGGTCTATTCTCATAGCAATTTTTAACTATACGATACTGTTAACTATAGGCACTATACTTTTTGGTCGATCTCTAGGACTTATTCATCTTACATAACAAACTTTGTACTCTTGGACTAATACCTGTCCATCTGTATTTCCCTCACTCCAGCTCCTTGGAAACGCCATTATACTCCTTTCTTCTTTGACTATGACTGCTTTCGATTCATAATATAAGTACTTAATGCTGTATTTGTCCCTCTGTGTCTGATTTCACTTAGCATATGTCCTAGTATCAACTGTTATTTAATATCTAATGATAGAAATCAAGGTCAATGGGCATGTTAGATAAGAAAAAAGATACCTTTAAAATGTTTCATTATTTTTTTAGAGAGAGAGCACACATGGGGGAGAGGGGGAGAGGGAGGGAGAGAGAGAGGGAGAGAGAGAGAGAGAGAGAGAGAGAGAGAATCTCAAGCAGGGAGATTCAGAGTGGAGCCAGATACAGGGCTCTATCCCACTATCCTGAGATCATTTTTGAGCCAAAATCAAGTATGTGGATGCTCAACTGACTGAGTCACCCAGGTGACCTGGAAAAGATTACTTTTTGAGTAATTCTCTTTTCTCAAAGAAATGGCCTCAATTGTATCCCCCACCCCTGCTCCAATCCATACACTGAAGCAAAAATCCCCCAAGTGATGGTGTTTAGAGATAAAGCCTTTAAGAAGGTAACTAGAATGAAATGAAGTCATAAAGTTAGAGCCTGAATCCAATAGAATTGGGACTTCAAAGAAAAGCGAGAGACACCAGAGAAATCTCTCTCCAGGTGTGTCCCCTGGAAGGGCCATGTGAGGACACAAGAAGGCTGCTTCTGCAAGCCAGGGAGAGAACTTTGGCCAGAAGCAAAGCTGATGGCACCTTGATCTTGGACTTCTACCCTTCTAACTCTAATAATTTCTAGTGTTTGAGCCATGCCATATGTGGCATTTTGTTACGGCAGCCCAGGCAGACAAAAATAGTGGGATGTGACAAACTCTTGAGAAACCTAAAAATAGCAAACTTGATTCCCATTGAACATGCTGTTGGATCCTTACTTCCACTAATTGGAACACTGTAATAAAGAGGAAAAAGGGCCCACAGTAGCTGTTTTTAATGATAATAGAGTTACTGTTTTATATATCTGGCAGCATTGAACTGATCCGGGTCAACACTTCAGGAAGAAAAGGAAGAGGTGTTTTGATGTGTTGCCTTCCAGGGAAACTTGTACCCTGATTAATACAAACACAGTGTTATTACTAGAGACAATGTATACAGCTTAAAAGAGCTGGTTAGTAGAATCATCTTTGAAAAGAATCAAGATAATTTTTGAGAGTGTAGTATCAAAAAGGGGAAATGGCTTGACTTGTTAGTGATGTATCAGGGACAATGGAAAACTACTCATCACTTTTAAAATAAGCCTCTACAGTTGCTAAGAACTTGTCATGTAAGAGAAAAGTTATCTACAGAAGAAATTTCAAATTAGACTATTGTAAATAATATAAAAATAGGCTGCTGATGAAAAAAATAACTTCTGTTGGGGGTTATGGAAAGGATTCGTTAAAAGGATGGGTAGAAGTTAATCCATTCTTGAAAGTAGCCATGGAGAAAGCAGGTCTGGCAGGTGGAAAGGCAAAGGAGAGGGCTTGGGCTCAGAAAAGGTAGGAATCAAACGCTGAACCTGAGGAGACTGTGGTGGCTAGAAAACTGAAGTGTTGGGCAAGAGGGGTGGTCCAGAGAAAACACTACAGAGGCATTAAGAGCTACAGACAGGAACTTTATATTAAGAATACATTTTTTTTTTCGGAAGTATTATGGATCATAATAACACCTTGTCCCAAATTAGAAGACATATTTCCCATAAAGCTCTACACTTGTCTTTAAGCTGCCCTTTCCTATATATTTATGTGTAGAGTTCCTACTACTTGCCTAGGTTGAAGAAGCCATTACATTCCAGCAGTTCAGCTTAAAGCAGGAGAAATAGGTGAATAAGAAGACCATTACAACTCCATGTAGGGCTTATTAATGGCAAAACTACCTTTGCGCAACATTATTCAAATAGGAAGCCAACCATTAATGATTTGTGCCCAAATCACACATTACACTAACCCAAAATACCAACTCAAATACAAGTCTGAGTTAATGTAATTTCAGTACAGAATCATCAGGTAAGAGCATGGACTCTGGACACAGCTGTCTTTTTTGGACAGAGACTCATAAGTAGGCCTAGCTTAAATGTTCTTTCATCACTCTTGAAATTCCTAATTGTATCTGTGAATTTGAGTTTTGTAAGTCAGTCCAGTGGGACAGTGAAACTTATCTCAATGGTTTAGACTTGGGTCAGTTTTGGTCCTGTCTCCCACATCCTCCAGTTGGATTCTCTGGCTTCCCACTTTCCTGTCTCTGCCCAGCAATCGCTGCAATCTTGTTCCAAAACATATGTCCCACCCTGAGTCCTGGTGTACAGGTCCCAGGCACCTGTAAAGGTCTGCACTAGATAAACCAATATCCCTGTGCTTGACATAACACTACATTAAATACCCAATATAAACACAGCACGGGTCAAGAAACATCATGCAGGGAATGAAAAACAAAACAAAAACAAAAGCAAAACCAACGTTTTCCTACTTTTTGAATGAGGGAGCCTTACATTTTCATTTTGCACTGGACTCCACAGATTTATGTAACCAGCCCCTCGGTCCTGTGGCAGCTGTTGGTCCCAGCTAGGGAATATGGGTAAGATACTTGGCTCCTTGGAAGTCACTTTCCACATCTGTAAAATAAGAAAAGTTCCTATCTCATTGCATTTCTGTAGTTTGGATTTAATTTATGTAAAGCTTTTGCCCCAACCTGTCTCATTTTAATAATCAATACTATCAGGTGTTAAGTATTAATTCAAAGATTATCTAATTCAGATTTACTACCTGTCTCCTCCATTTGCAGGCTAATACTTCAAAACAGTCATTCTCTTAGGCAATTGCAAATGTGCTTTGAGAGTTTTGCTTCAAATGTTCAATAGTTTTCTTTCTGGTGTCCCTTTCTACAGGGAAGATCTATTTAAACTATTACATTATTATTAAATCTATTTGATGGTTCATTATCGAAATTCAAACCTTGTTATGCCGCAAGTATATGTCCATGCTTCAGCTATAGTATAAGTTGAATCTAATTAGGGCTCCTTGCGAGAAGCGCAAGAGTATTCACAAACGCCAGATAAAAAAAATTCGGTGCAAAAATTGGCCTGCCAACTGTTCCTTTAAGAAAACGTCCTTTCACCCCCATTGGGACACAAAAACAAGGTCCTTAAATGCCGAGGCACGTCTAGCAACGAATATAATAAAGTAAATAAGCATCTTGAAAAACTAAATTTGCCAAGAGCTAGCCGGGCGCCCTCTGGGCCACCGCCACAGGCCCGGTTTCCATAGGAACGTGCAGTTCCGGCGCGTAGCACTTCACTCCGGAAGTCGTTCTCACTCACTTCCGTTCTGTCCCTGAAAGAGTCAATCTCCCGGTTATTCAAGCGTTGTCGCGAAAGGACGGTGGTCGATGAGTTTTGGGCCGCAGAGCTCGCCGTAGAGGGGCGTGGCGACGCAACTGCGCTTTGGCGTGTATAATTCACGTGCTGGTCGCCGCGCATCTTCTGAAACCGACCATGGCTCAACCGGGGAGTCTAAACCTCAATAACGAGGTAGGCGCCGAGGTCTGGGAACTTGTGGGGCTGCTCTTTAGTATCCCCGACGAACGGCTCCTTTGGGGCTCCTTTGGGTCTTTCAGACGCGCGCTTGGTCTCCTGGGGGCTGGGGTAGGGAGTCCCTACTGGAAGGAGTTTCTGGACGGGCCCTGGCCGTATTACCGGAACTCGGAGCCTGGCCACAGTAACTTCCCTCCGGGGTTCCGAGGTGGCTGAAGCAAGAGACCTGTCTCTGGCCCTCCGGCCCCATGAATTTTTTTTTATCTCTGAGACGTTGGGAAGGTCATTTAATTTTTATATTCACTGTCCCCGTTTGTCATTCGAAGCTCATGATCGTACTTTTCCCGCAAGGTTGTTGTGAGAAATTAATTGGAATACGGGGAGCGTTTGCGCAGTGCTGGACAGCTAATAAACTCTCATTAAGCATTGCCCGCCTTTTTTTTGGGCGCTGACAATGAAGGCGGGGGTTCAGAGTTATAGCTTATGCTAAAAGATTGCTGATCTTCAATGAGATCGTGCCGTTTGTAAGGATGTACGCTCAATACCATGTTTCTTACTGCAACGACTGTCCCATTTCTCTCCTTCCATTTGCAGCAAATTTTTAAAGAGTTGCTTATGGTTGCTGCCCCTAGTTCCCCTTCTCTTGTTCTCTCTTAAACTCAGTCGGAAACCAGGTATTTGCTCTTATTATTGCTAACGGAACGTTTCAGTGTCACTAGGCTGCCATTTCTGCCGCTGTCCCCTTTCCCGTTTCTGGTTCTATTGAAGGAAGTCCTGAGACAACTGGAGAGTTAAAAGTAAGCTGGAGAAGCAGGAATCCAATGGGGACCTCACAGCTTCTGCAAAGGAGCTTCCTTATCCTCCATTCAGTGGCTGTGTGTTTGCTGTGAGCACGACCTGCTGTTCACCTCCTACAGATGTGTGTAGACATACTTTACTTTTAGGCAACCTGTAGGTTGCAACTCAGGAAAAGGCTAAGCAATACCTACCTATGGTAGAGAAAAATGCCCAGAAAGACAAGTAGTGCAGAAAAGTTTCCAAAGAAGGCAAAATGAAGTGATTGTTCTTTGTCCTCAAGGATCTTACCTATTGCCTTGCAGTGCATAATTCAGTGAAGAGGAAGAAGGCATTCGGGGCAAAGGGACTGGTATAAGCCAAGAAATGGCAGTAGGGACCCCCCATGGGTGGTCTGCGGCTAGATAATGCTCCATTTTGATGAGAACTTGTGGGATGAAATAGGAAATGAAACTAAAATACATTACTGCCTTACTGCCAGGCTAATAACTCTGGATTTCACGTGGCAGTGGAGTACAGAATATACCTAAGGTGGAAATTCTGAATATGCTTAGCATATGTTCATAAACATACACTATAATTTAAAATACATGGAAGGAAAAATCTACAAAGGGAAAAGCAAGCATAGGTTGTCTACAGAAAAATTGAGAAACATCCCAAAATTTAAGACAGCCAATTTGAAAAACATATATAGCAAATATGACAGATAAAGGGCTAATGTCATTACTGTAAAATAGTAGTTAAGATAAACCATCTTTAGAAAACTGGTAAAAGAAATGAGTTAACAATTTCTCCCAGGAAGAAACATATCAGAAAAAGAGTTTATGTTCACTATCTTAATCTATTACTTTTTCATCCTAGTCCCAGTTTTATCTCTGACCAAAACTACTTACTAGCCTTCCAACTACTTTTCCTTGACTTCTCTCGCTCTAGTCTGTTCTTCATAGCCTAGCTGGAGTGAGTGCTCGCTTCAAATTAGAAATCTAATCATGTGACTCACTTGCTTACAGCCTATTTGATGGCTTCCTCTTGCTTTTGGTAAAGACCTCCCTAAAGAAGGCCAGTCTCCTCTCTGTCTTATAGTACATCACTGCCTCCTGCCCCTCACCCGCTTCAGCCTCAGGGGCCTTCATCCACTAGGTAGTGTGGCACACTTACACCTCCTTTGCACATATTCTCCCTTATACCCCAAACTGCTTTTCCTCTCATTAGTCCATTTCATATTTCTACTTTATTTGTTATTTTCTCAGGAAAACTGAGATTGACTTTATCCTTTTATCCTTTCTATAAGCATTTGTAACACCATTTACTTTTAGCATTTGTAACAGATGTGCAGTGTGTGTGTGTGAATGTGAGAGAGATTTCTTACTCCTTCCATTTATCTTGAAGCTTTTGCTCATCATCATATCCTGTGTACTGACCTGTTCAGTGAGTAACTTGAGCCATCATTTTTATGATTCTCAGTAATTTAAATTAGCTCTCCTTACCTGACATTTAGGAATTCACGGATCCAACAGTTGCCTGAAATGATGTGTAAATTGATCTTTGTATGTGCGTCTTTAGGGAGAAAAAAAAGTCCGTCGGTTTCAACAGGTTCTCTCTCTCTCTCTCTGTCTCTGTCTCTGTCTCTGTCTGTCTTTAAGTTGACTTATTTTGAGAGAACGTGCGAGCAGGGGAGTGACAGAGAGGGAGAGAGAATCCCAGGTGGACTCCATGCTGTTAGCCTGGAGCCTGACACAGGGCTCAATCCCATGAACTGTGAGATCATGACCTGAGCCAAAACAAAGGGTCAGACGCTTAACTGAGCCACCCACGCGCCCCAGATTCTCAAATATTTATAGATCTCTAGTATCATTTTTGTGATATTGATAACTCATTATCTGTGAAATGTTTTTAATTAAGACTTTTTCTTTTAAAAAGTTATGTGGCCATCTAATTTATAGCATATTTAATTTCCCAAAATATCTTCTGTGGAAATAAAAAGACTGCCTGCACAGGCACCTATTATTTTAAGCTAACTTTCAGTGTCTTGTACCTGTAATATTTTTATTTTTTTCCAAAATTTTCCAAGGAGAAAAGCTGACATTTATAGAAGACTTCCTGATTCTCAGTTCTTAAAAGGACGTTTGTTCTTCAGTATGTAAACTCTTACCTTGTTAATTTTACCTTTATTTTTCTTTTAGAAAAATCAGTTTTTACTTCATCTTATTATTTATTACATGTTTTATTTTGACCAGTACTTTATGTGGACTTCAAAATGAGACTATCCAATTGACTTATTTTAGCAGCTTCCCTAACTAACTTTAATTATTGTATCTAGTTTAATTATTGTACCTAGTTTGTACCTAGAACCTGATTAATGGACCTAGGTAACAGTGAGTAATAGTGTTGGGCATATGGTAGTATGAGTAGCTCAAATTGAGTTATTTCATGTTCACATGAAGGATGGAAATGTCCTAACTATAGACTTTTTTTTCCCTCTCCATTAGAACTAGAGAAAGGATGCACAATTGGAAACAAAGCGCCCTAGCATTTAGTGAGTACAGAATTTGCAAAACTAGAGCTGGGTTTACTCCAGTCATCTCTTTCTTTAGGCAGCAGTGAGATGCAGAATCAGAATTAGGAGGTGAAACAGTCAGATCATGTACTTGAATTCCCTAGGAGGGCCAAGGACCTTGATGTGAAACAGATTATTCCTGAGAGCACATTACCAAGAAGCTCATTAGGAAATTTCTCTCTACCTCCTCTTAGATCCTAAAGGTAGAAACAAAAGTGCCACAGAACAGAGTGATTTGTCTCCATGTGTTGTAACAGATAAGAATGTCAAGAACCATGTTTGTATGTACTTTTTGAAGTTACAAAGCTCCTCGTTCGTAATTGAGTGTGTAGTACCTTTCAGTACTTTTTACTGAAATAGTAAATCAGAGTCTGTCCAAGAGAAGGAAGCGTTTTCTGTTTGGTTGTTAAACTATGCTGAGAAGTTTTGCTAGGTGGCAGCAAATGCATAACGATACAGTTGTAGATAATCACCAAGCATTCTGGAATTTTTAAATTGTTGCTCATCAAAAATAAAAAGTATAATTCAGCAGTAAGTTATCATCCAAATGGCCAAATTAGAAGCCCACTGTATAATCAGTACCACAATAATTGATAATAAGTTATCATACCATAATTAGCTTTGTCAACTATGAAATAGTTCAGTTATATGGAAAATGATAGAACACATGTCCCTATAATCTAATTCTTGGGTTTAGCAAGTGACAGTATTTTGCTATATTGCAATGCCTAATTTCACCCATCTTCTTCTCTGTTTCAGAAGTAATTCTTATTCCTTCAGCGTTATTTTCTTATCCATATTTTAATTTAGTAGAGTATTTACCAGCATGTATTCTATGTACCCACAGTATTTGTGTTGTATATTTTTATACTTTACGTGTTACTGTATTAATGCAATGTCATACCACGTGTATCATTCCAAAAGTTACTTTTCATCACTTTCAGGGTTTACTCCTGATTATACATGCAGATGTCCTGCATTGATTTAGAATACCACATTGTGTTTTGTTTATATGCATTATTTTATGTCTTATGCAGCTTTTTATAGGAAAGGTACTGTGAATGGTCCTGTGCATAGCCATTTCCTATTGTTGGAGATGTATCCTCTGGTTAGATTTCCTATAAGTAGGATTTTTGTCTGGATTGCCAGTTTCCTCCAGAAAGAGTACACCAGTTTGTAGTCCTCTATCAACAACACATGAGAGTGCCTATTTCACAACAGCCTCCTCGATATGATGTGTTGTGATTTTTTTTTCTTTTGTGTGTATGAGTGACACGGTCTGATAGATGAGCAGTGAATAACCGGAAGTCTTAATGTACTCTAAGAAACAGGTGTGCTCAGATTTTTCTTAGCACTGCAAGCTCCGCTAGAGCAATACAAGGTCTAAGAAACAATTGTTTTCTGATAACCATGGGGTTTTGTTCTAGATTAATTTAAATGCATGGCAAAGTCAAAAAATTACCAAAAGAGACTGGCTAGTAGTCTGGCTCTCAGATAGCTAACAAGAGTCCATTCAAAGTAGTATTTAATTTGTCTTGGGACCGTAGTTTGCTCTCAGCTGTATAGATCAGAAACTTGCTATCATTGTCACCCCAAAAGTAGAGCTTGTTCTTTCAAAAGCAAATTCACGTTAACTGTAGCTTATAAGAGACTATATAAATGAGAAAGCTAGTTTATGAAATAGATATAATGAAGGACAATAACTGTCACATTGCAAAAGGTTCTTTGTCTGCTGATCTACACTGGCTGCACACAGTTCATTGCTGGGCTGTGATACATCTGTCCCCATGATTGAGTTTTCCAGGACAAGTTGGATGACTTGTCTCTGAACTGGGGAATCCTTTGGAATCTCCTTGAATTAGACACTGCTAACTTTTGCTCTTTGTGGCTTCCTGTCCTGTGTTTACGTTGACTCTTCCCCGTATGCCCACATGTCTTTTCCCAAGCAGGTGTATTAGCTTTCACTTCATTTAGTTATGATCATATATTTTTTTTTAATTTATTTCTGAGAGAGAATGAGAATGAGAGACAGCATGAGCAGGGGAGGGTCAGAGAGAGAGGGAGACACAGAATCTGAAACAGGCTCCAGGCTCTGAGCTGGCAGTCAGCACAGAGCCCGACGCGGGGCTCAAACCCACAAACTGCGAGATCATGACCTGAGCCAAAGTCGGACGCCCAACCGACTGAGCCACCCATGTGCCCCAGTTATGATCATATTTTTGTACTGTCTCCTCAAGAGGTGACCCAGATTATGTTACTGTGTTGAGATTTTACCAGGTTAACTGAGAGCATCCACATGCTTAAGTTCTCATTGACACCTCACTTTTACCACATGTATCGTGTGTGTGTGTGTCCATGTGCGTGTGCGTGTCTTTTTCTTTTGCTCTTATAGATTAACTACACTTTTTAGCTGCTTGGAAGCCCTCAGCTTGGATTTGATGACGACCCACAGATTTGTCCTTGAGTTTCTTTCCTCAAGCTCTTTCCTTTTACTTTCCTCTTCTTTTTGTTTCTTCTTTGTCAGCACATTTCATTTCCATTATTACTCCCCTGTTTTCTCCTTGCTCTCTTTATTTATTGTTCCCTCCTTTCTCCCAGACAGTATCCTACTTATTTCACATTTCTAACAGTGATAGTTCTGTTTGCTTTGAGTTGGAAAACCCACGAACATTGCCCTTAAGTAGTGCATTGGCCTTCTGACAGGATTGAATGTTTTAGGCCTATTTGTTGACTTGTGGGTTTTCTGTCAACCAACTTTGTAATTCCTAGGTGCAAATGAATTTTTCTTTTGTAACTAAGAGGCTCCTGGTACCTGTTTGTCAGTTTTGCAAAACTAAAGTTAAAGGCTTGAAGAAAGCTAAGTGCTTGGGGTAAGCGGTTGTGAGAAAAATAGAATTATGATTCCATTGTTTCATAAAATGAATGTACTTATTTTTCTAATATAGTAATCAAATTTTCCTATTGCTTGCATAGAAATACTGGAAAAGTCGAGAAATTAGAAACACATTTTTTGGTGTTGGCATGAAACTACATACATAAAGCATTCCCTTTTCATTTAGAATTACCTAATGCAGTAATGACAAACATAGTGCTTCTTAAATCGGAATTTTAAAATTGGAGTATTGGGGCGCCTGGGTGGCTCAGTCCGTTGAGCGACCGACTTTGGCTCAGGTCATGATCTCATGGTTCATGGGTTCGAGCCCCGCGTCGGGCTCTGTGCTGACAGCCAGCTCAGAGCCTGGAGCCTGTTTCAGATTCTGTGTCTCCCTCTCTCTCAGACCCTCCCCTTCTCACACTGTCTCTCTCTCTCTCAGAAATAAATAAACTGTTAAAAAATTTTTCTAAAATTGGAGTCTTGCTTTCCCATGACTGGAATGGAACTAAGGACCACCTTTGCTCACCATAGTTTATTAGTTACATTTGGCTCACAGCAGTTAGCAAATAGCATGTAATCACTTCATGCAACTCAGGTTACAGCAATTAGAAACAGTAGTTAATATATTTTAATGTATAATTTATCACTATCCATTTATTTTATAAATGACTTTCAAAAAAATGTGTCCTAAACCCCCACTTTGCTGTGTATGAAATGTAAGCTTGATTTCTCACTTCAACCTAGTCTAAATGGCTTTTTATTTGTGCAAGTATAATTTTTTTCTCAATCTAACTTTTTTTCTCAATCTAAATAAATCCCAAAGAGGTTAGCATATCTAGTGGGAAAGAAACCTGATTACTCTGCACTTTGTTAATATATTTTACATTTGGAACAGTGAATGAGCAAGTGAGTATTGTAACTTTTCTGGTCACTTAACACATGTTTATTGAAAAGTTAACAGTATACCATTGCTGTGTTAGGTGTTAAGATGTCATATTGACTAAAACCAGATGCTTGATCTTTATGGAATTTATAACCTACTGGGAAAAAGACACATTAGATTGTAATTGTATTACAAGTAAAATATTAAACTTAAAATAACATGATAAGTTCTAGGAGCACTTGTAAGTGTTTATATAGGAGTATTTTGACCCTCTCTGGAAAGCCAGGAAAGATTTTACTGAGAAATGACAGTTGAGCCAAAATCAGGAGGATAAGAAAGAGCGTGCCTACCAGAGGAAACAGCAGGTGTAAAGACTTGGTGGTAGGTGGGAGCCTGGTGAGGAGCAAGGACTAAAAGAATCCTTGTGTGACATCCCAAGACCAACTGGAATCCACCGAAGAGAATAAAGTAAAGGTCTGTCATCAGATCTGTGTGTTAAAAAGTGTATTCTGACTGAGTTGTGGATAACTGGGTGGAAAGAGGCAAGAATGGATGTAGAGAAACCAGTTAGCAGTAACTCAGCCAAGAGCTAGGAGGTCAAGGTAGGGGAAGAAGTGGTACGGTTTGAGACGTAATTAGGAGATAAAACTAACACAGCTCAGTAACAGAGTCATTGTGAGGGATTTAGCAAAGAGAGCCTCTTCTAATGAGCCCACAGTTTATAATTGAACAAAAGAACTGTTCTTTTTCCTGAAATAAGAAGCAACATAAAAGGAATCCAGTTGTGGGTAAGGAACATGAGTTCAGATGAGTTTAGGCCTGTTTAAAAGAAACTGTCAAGTAGACAGTTGCACACTTAGGTCTGGAGCTAAAAGAGAGATCTGAGCTGAACACAGAAATTATTGAGTCATCTTTGTTTAGTTGGCAAATTACAGTGTACATAGGGGAGATCCCTTAGGGCTGGCAAGTATATTGTGGAAAGGAGAGTTGGGTTAGGATTGTGCTTCGAACTTATGACCGGTTAAAAGTGGATGAGCCTTCAGAGAAGACCAGGGCAGAGTGGCTAGAGATGATGAAGGGAACCCAGGAGAGGATTCTGTTACGGAAAGCAAGGGAAAGTGTTCAAGAAGGAGAAAGTGGTCAACAGTGTCGAATGCTGCTGAGACTTCAAGGGAGATGAAACCTGAAAAATTTGTTGGATTTTAGGGACTTTTAGAAATCATTAATGTCTTTTGTGACAGCTGTCAGCGGACTAATGGGAATGGAAATCCAACTGAAATTATGTGGTATTTAGAAGTGGAGATGTGGAGTTTGAACTCTCCGAAAGCTCGGCTCTGAGGTAATTGTAGAGAGAGGGTACTCCTACTGATGTTCACAATGAGGATGTTTTGTCTGTCTTATCTCTAGGGAAAATGACTCAAGCTTGATTAAAGATTAATAGAAACAAAAAACATTAATGGAAACATCCACGTAAGAGATGGACAGTGCTAGAGTAAAGGAATAGTCTATAGTAAGGGTTCTAAGAAGGCAGAAAAGATGAGATCCAAAACACAACTAACTAGAACACTAACATCCAATGCTATGTAGGAGAATTTCTTATATTGTAACTTTGTTAATAGAGGATGAATTTGCATTCCTGGTGGTAAGTGGTAGAAAGATGATGGTTCCCGTCTGATGTTCATTTTCTCCATGAAATTGGAAAAGAGAGGGGAAGAGGAAGGTCTGATGTTTAAGAGGGCAGACAAAAGTTTAAAATAGTCATTAGGGAAGGAATTAATTAGAAAAAAATATGATAGGATTGTTAAAACTATAGGGGCCATTTCAATTTAGTTGTGATGAAATTGAAGTAGATAGAATGTGTAAAGTATTTCCCAGCTATTGGGGTGCTGTGACAAAGAACTCAGGATAATGTTTTCATCCCGGATTAACTTAGAGGGATTTCTAAAAGGACGGTTAGGGGAGTTTAAGGTATTGGCAAGTGTTGATCATGCACATTGACCTGAATAAAAGGAGAGTTTAAAAGTAGAGGACTGATCATTTGAGAGAAAGCATAGGAGTTAGTGAACTGATGGTCCCAGTGAAGTCAAAGACGGCTGTGGTGGGTAGACTTGAAAAAAGAAGTTAATAGACATTGTGATGTCTATTAATGTCCACTTAGTGTGGAGTATTTGAGTTAATGGTTATAAAAAAATTATGAGTGGTAACAAAGACAGCAGTGTCACCGTGGAAATGGGTGCTGAGATGGAATGAATAGTTTAGTTCATGAAGAAAGAGGAAGTCAAGAAGTGAGGATATAATAATGGATAGGTTGTGATATGAACATTTAGGTCACCTGGAATAGTGGAAAGCGTTAGGGAGGAAATAAATTAGAAGTTGGTTGCCAGTATCTTCAAAGAATAAAAGGGGGTGAATTATATTGAGGGTAAGAGAAGGTTTTATAGCTGAATGCAAGAGCCTTGAAGAGGCAGGATCATGTTGATACTGTTACTTGAGTGAGGAGAATTTGAGGGATTGTATTTGCCAGGTGTTCTTTCAAGGCCCAGAAAGCATCATGTAAGTCCTGTACGGCCCCTGTCCTCTAGGAGTGCCCAGACCTTAGATGGCCTCAGGGCGCCTGGGTGTCTTAGTCAATTAAGTGTCCGACTTTTGCTCAGGTCATGTTCTCACGGTTCATGGGTTCGCCCCGCATCGGCCTCTGTGCTGCCAGCTCAGAGCCTGGAGCCTGTTTCAGATTCTGTGTCTCCCTTTCTCTCTGACCCACCCCTGCTCACACTGTTTCTCTTTCTCTTTCTCTCTCTTTCTCTCTCAGAAATAAATAAAACATTAAAAAAATTAAAAAAATATTTGGCCTCATGAGCAATTAGAGACTGTTCACTGCAGTAGATGCTACCTACAAGGTATAGTAGGGACGTGAAGGTCACAGGAGTTATCTGTATCTGAAGGAGTCATCGGAAATTTTCTCAAAAAAGATTTTATCTGAACTGGATTTTATATAGTTCTTAAAGTGGAGAAGGCAAGAAGAACATTATGAAAGGAATGATAGATTATATGACTCCTAATAATTATAGACAATACAAACTCAAAATGATAGCATCCCATTGTACTAAGTACTGTTATTAACATGTAGTTCTTCATTATTAGAATATTTCCATTTCTTGGCCGATCTTTCTGTTTTTTCATTCTTAGAGTTCAACACTCTTGTCTAATAGGATGATTTAAAGCATCTGTCAGTGTGTGTGCGTGTGTGCACGCACCCTTGTGTTTCTCACGTCTCTTTTAAAGTTATGCTTGAATTTGTTACTGAAAACAAATGCAAGGGATGCTGAAAAAATAAGGAAAATGTTACCACTTTCACACGTTTGTTTTTGGTAATATAAACACTCAGTAAATTAAATTCCTACCAGTATAGGTGAAGCTCTGTTTTAAACCAGAGTGGGAAGATGAATGTGATGCTCTCTAATCTCAGGGAACTTACCATTATTATGTTCTGAGCACAAAACACAATTGCAGTGTTAAAATACTATCACTGAGAATGCTGTGACTTTTTAAAAAATTGTAAGTCGTTTCTCTTAAGTCCTCAGACACATTTTTAGAATGTTGCTTTATCCCTTCACTGTTGATGGAAGAAGTTGGATTTCATCTAACTGTGACTATGCTTAAAAATTCAGTGAGAGGGACTAGACTTAATCTCTAATATTGAGACTCAAACTAAAGTGTGTTTCTCCTTGAATGAAGAGAGAACCTTTCTAATTTTGGTTTCATTCCTCAAAGGTTGTGAAGATGAGAAAAGACGTGAAGAGAATCCGAGTTCTGGTTATCCGAAAACTTGTCAGGAGTGTTGGCAGACTCAAGTCAAAAAAGTTAGTCACTTGAAGTCATGGTCCTATGACTAATGAAATGTCAGAAGTTGTTTTTACTCTGTATTTACAAAATCTGAGGGTGGGACCCGGAGGAGTAATTACGTATCTTACTCATACAGCACTTTGTTTAATACAGAGAGGGGATCTGAGTGGGATATAGTGTGCTGTGTCAGCCCATCTGTGCATGGACTGGGCCACGTTCGCTTAAGATACACAATGATTTCTGCTGTGATTTTCTACACAGCTCTCCCTTTTGGCCTTTGCAGAATGAGAGTCCTTCAGAGTTACTTCTGTGGTTTATGTGATTAGAAGTTATTTTAAGATGTTTCATGTTTAATAAATCTAGTAATACCTTGAATCAGTCGTAAAAATTTTCTATCATTTTATCCCCTGAATTGCTAATTAAGTTGAAATCTTTAGTTCCTTATGGAAGTGTTTATCAAAACATTGCTTTCCCCTTATTTTTAAATATTTTGTAACCTAGTCACGAATATTAGAGTAAACCTGTGACTTATAGTTCTTATGTTTAATATTAAGCATGAATAGTCTTCAGATAATTTTGTTCCCCCTTAATTTCTTGTTCTTTCTATCATAAATAACCTTTCTGATGTAACCAGCTATTTTCCTGTATTCCTTTAATTGCAGAGAACAAAATTTTGTTGAATAAAATTGTATCTAGCCTTTAATGGTAGCTCATAAGCCTGTGTTACATAAAATGCAATGTGCCATTAATCAGTTGATAAAAAAACTATTATTTGGCCTTCCCATTAAGGAATTAGAAGGCAAACTGTCTCTTAGTAGTAATAGTCATTAATACAGTGCCAGATGATGCTTATAATTTGCCAGAATCTTGGGTTTGTTGATGGAATTGGGGTATGTTAGGCAGTGGATGTGCAGGACAATGCAGGATGATAGTGTTTGTTATTTAAAGATTTATTATGCTCTTCTTAAAGAAATGAGGACTTCCCATTATGACTTGAGTCTAAAATAAATGCTTTTCCTGGCTGTGTATTGTCATGTAATTTTTACAGGGGCACTGAAGAGGCACTGTTAAAAAACCAGAGACGGGCACAACGATTGCTTGAAGAAATTCATGCGATGAAGGTCAGGCTTTGGGTGAATGTGAATACATATGTGTGTTTCCATGTCTCCTCTCCATGTGCGTGTGTGTGCGTGTGTGTGTGTGTGTGTGGTGTTAGTTGTTTGAATATTACTGCCAGTTGACTGAGACTTATTTTTATGGGTCTGTTTGGTGAAGAATGTAGCACATTTAGAAAATTGTAGTATGTTTAAGCTTACATTTTTCCATGTTTTTTACTGAAGTTGTTAAAGCCTTAGAGTAATTTGCATCGAAACTAGGCCAAACTAAACTCATATGTTTAATAATGCCTCATGCCTAAGATTTTTATTTTTTACTCCAACTTCACACATAAAGTCCAGGTTAAGTTCTAGAATTAAAGCATTGATGCTCTTTGGTAATGCGAATGGTGATGTTCGTGGCTGACATCATGCTCTGCCTATTGCCAACTCAATAAATTTTTGTGTGGTGGTGTCAGCATTTTATTCAGCTCTGTAGTAACTTGAAATAAAATTAGTGCTGGACCAAAATGATCCGTATTTTTGTTTCTTTCAGCCAGACTCTTCACTAGCATAATTTTTAGGTCTTCTCACTGCTCTTACTTTGTGGAAACTTTCATTTACCAAATGACATACTATTAAATGTCTGGGAGACTGTTTTATTGCAGAACTTAAAGACAACATTTGGTACCAGCAATTATCTTAATTGCAGGGTCATTTTGCATGTATGTTTGACTATTACATTTTGGTATAACTTACAAGTTTAGGTATAGATAAAAAAGCAAAAGAATTCTCTAACAATATTCTCTTTGAGTTAGATCATCAAAGCTTCTCACCATTTTTTCCTTTTGAAGGTATTGTAAGATGTTTTATAAGACAAAGTTATCACAGTTAATCTGATTAGAAATAAAGGTAGGACATGATTCTTCTTCCTGTGAATCTTCTTTATGTCTCTTTGGTGGGGTAATTTTATGTATGTACACAGGTCTACAGAATTCATGGAGTCCATTTGATATGTCTTTCCTTTCTCAGAGTTTTAATCCATGTTTTATCTAGTCATTTAGTCAAAATATTCTATATATGACTCCTAGTTACTATTGGTGTCATTATGGATTACACATCCTGTAGGCTTTTTCATAGACTTTTTTTTTCTGTGAAATTCCTGTGAGAAATAAAATCTTTGGAGATTTTTGTTTTGAGTGTAACACTGAGATAGAAAATTAGGATTTATCTCTTTTTCTCTTTCACTGTCTCTCAACCAAGGTCCTTACTAAATTGCATTCCTTACCTATACTTTTCCCTGTAATTTCTTCCGAATTATCATTTTTGCTGTCCTAGATTATTCAGATGCTTTGAACTACTGTATAACTGCTGATTTTATTTTACCCTGCAAAGGATGTTTTGTATACAATAAGCCTATATGCGGTGGATGAAGAGTTTGAGATTAAAATATATTCATTAATCTTCCCTTCTGTAGTTCTCAGTAATAAATTCAGTTAATTAAAGAGAAGAGGCCTATTTGATCTGTATGTGAAAGTTGTTTTCTGTTATTCTTAAACCTCATCAGCAATAGGAAATCAGGCACAGTGATAATTAAAGTTTATAGGTTTACAGGATTGCTATGTCATTACCTTGTTTGTTTGCTTGTTTGTTTTCCTAGATGATGTAAGACCACTATGGAATTGTTGCCTCATAGAAAACTAAAATTTATTGCCTGTATATTCTTTGCAATTATTAGTTAATAAAATTTGCAAAATAGTTAATAAACATAATATATATATACGAAATATATATATATACACATAATATATATATACATAATGTATATATATATATATATATATATATGTTTTGAATTCTTGGTACTAAGGGTCTAGATTGGTTACTCTGACATCACCTTCTTTCATAATGCTGTTTAAAAACTGGATTACATTTAAATGTAAGAACCAGAATAAAAGGTGTACTAGAAAGACGATATGCTTTTCTCACATTTGAAATTTTATTTCTTACTCATGAGTCTTTTACAGGATCAGTCTCCTTTTCTAAAAAAAGCAAATCGTAGAGGATTTTTGAAAATTGAAAGGTCATGTATGACTTCTTAAGGAAGTGTTCGTCATCTACATGGGAGTATCAAAGAAATAGTTACAAAACAGAAAACGTACAGTCTCAATTAAATTTGGAGGAAAACCTCTACATATTTGTTTTTCCAAATGAATTTTTTCTTTAGCTCATATGCCACTACATTTTTGTAGACTTGTTCATGACATATCCTCCTATACTTGCCTTCTATGATAATAGGGTATTTTGTTGCAAGCTGACTTCCTCAAGAAGAAAACCTGAGATATTTTTAGAAATGGGAGTTTGTATTTTCTGGCCAAGAAAAAAAAAAAAAGGCCAGATCTTTATGATACTTTAAAATCATAGGTTCTAATTTTATAGACTGTAATGTAAGAATACCAAGTCTTTGCTGCCTTTTCTAATAGTATTCATACTTTTAACTTTGATGTAAGTGTAAGTAGTATCTACTGAAACAGTTCCTTTTCTTTGGAAGTTTAAGTAGCTTATTAACTTTTACAGATTCCTGTTAGCTAGCTAGAGAAGGAGATTGTAAAATTGATATGTTCAGTGCAGTCAACCAAAATGTTCACAGAATTTCTTCTTAAGTAATAAAGGTAATGACTGTCTTATACTGAGCATTTGGTATGTGCCAGGTATTGTATTGTGTGTTTTATATTCATGATTTAATGAAATTGACATCGTTATTGTCTCAATCTTCCTGAATACAAAACTGAGGCTTAGAGAAGGTAAGCAGCTTGCCCAAGGTCAAATAGCTAGTAGGTGGTGGGCTGCTAGTTATTATGAAGTGAATAGAGGTAGGTACTTGATGGTGCTGCCTCAGTAACATAAGAATTTCCTGAAATATATCTAGATTCTGCACTCCCAGATGAGATAATGTAAACATGGTAGCTGTCCCCTAGAGGACATAATGCCCATGTTTTCGGATTCTTTAATTCCTCACAGCTAGATCATGTTCAGTTTCCTATATCTGCATGTTTTTTCTTGGTCCTCCTGGGGCTGTTACTCTTCCCTTTGCAAAGTACTCCTGCACACTGAGAAGTCACATGTCCTAGGAGACCTTATTCTGCCTGCTACCCCTACTTCTGTGTTTTAAAACTTTCTGATTTTGTTTCATCCTCTATTTCTCACATGCTCAGGGCTGTTAACTAAACCAGCCTTTGAGCTTGCATCAGCTGTTAGGATTGCCGTTGTCTCATGCCTCTTTATAGCCTGTTTCTAAGTGGTTGTCCTTAGTGGACCACAGATAGGAAAAATGGTGTAGATTATGATAGTATTTGTGCATATCATTTGAATTTCACCACAATTCTGTAAATCAGGCCTATTCCTATTTCAGAAGACCTGTTTAGAAGAGTTCTGGGCTACATACATCCACTCGATTGCAGGTTTATCATCACATATTTTCATATATTAAAATTTTATTTCTGGTTATATTTGCTTTTTAAAAATTGGTGGTGAAGTTTCTCTGTAATTTCGTACATTTAGGTTTTGGTTAAGTTTTCTCCTATGAATGCTTAAAAGAAATTTTGCTATAAGATAAAAGATGGCTTATGTTTCCTGTAAGTATACGGTGTTAATTATTTGTATCAAATCAACAAGTAGCTCACTTACTCTACTAACATTTTAGTATTTATTAACTTAAATTCATCTTAGATATAATTATTTTTGATAGTTCCATCTTTTGCTTATAAGCCAGTACAAAGATTCAGATCAGACACATATTAGAGATCATATGTACCATCCAGCTTTACTAATAGTTTCGAGGATATGCAGTCAGAACGCACATGAAGCAAGGAGAGAGATCTAGAACTCTGAATGATTCCCCATGTCCATCTTTTTTATGTCAGGCACTTTGCGGCCCAGAGTAGATGAGGCCTTTAAATGAGGAAGTGTAGTGACAATAAACTATTTGTAAAAAAAAATTTTTTAAAAATGAGGAAGTGTAGTTACTACCTCATAGCAGAGAGCATTTAGATTTTGGAACTTGTCCATTCTATTCCCCAGGATTGTATAGTTGAAATGATTTTCTGCAGTGGCTCATGCCTCATAACTCTGTAGATTTTTGAGTTTGTTTACGGTAAGCATCCTTAAGGGACATCCTACTAAGAGCATTGTTCAGGTAAGGATTTTCCTCTTAACAAAAATCACTAATCTGTTTACCAGGAAGACCAGTTAACAGTATATTCTTATTAACAAGTACATTAAACTCCTTCACCTACTTTTCCTAGAGTTTCTTTCTGATAAAGAAAATGAATGGATCCCAGGACCACTGTTTTAATTCTTCCCTGATTTGTAATAGTCTTTTGGTTTTCTTTGTTTGTGTTTCTCTCCTCCTGTTTGGAGACTATGCCAAACCTATAGAAAACTTGTAATTGTACAATATAATAAGAATAATGGTACATTGTGTCATATTCATGTTTACTAATGTTGTTGAGTTCTAATCTTTTGGTTTAGATGTTGTCTCAAATGTCTCCATTTTAAAGGCACCTTTTTCTGTTTGCAGCTATTAAGTAAATTTGTGGAAGTAACAACTTTGAGACGATATGAATGTCCTGTAGTCTTTCACCCAGTGATTGATGTTCTTTGGCTGAATCAGTCAACAGTATTTTTATTGTTTCTGTTTCTCTGTTGAGATTTTTTATTTTTCTGATAAAATTGTAATTCACTTAGGGGAAATTTTACAAATATATGCAGGTATATATCATTGAGGTTATTGATAATAGCCATTTTTGCCTCTGGAGAATGCAAATGTTTCTATGTTTTCATTCTTCATATGAGGATGTTACCCTGGGCATTATGGAGGTCGGGTAGTAGAGATTCTGGGTTTGATTCATTTTCTGCAAAGGGTGGTTGTATTAGAAGTTAATGTTTTTAATTGGGTTTACCTACATACTTTGCCTCTTAGACATCAGCTCCAGCCTCCGTTCAGATCTTTTCTGTTTCAGTGACCCACTTGGAATTGGCTCTTCCGCATGTTCCAGAACCATGCAGACTGCAGTTAGCCTTAGGCTGTACTCTGAAGAGGTGGAACTTATTTGTCAAGCTTCCCATCTTTACATTAGCTTAGTCAGCTTCGACTCCCTATCAGTCTTTCTGCTTTCATTTACTTTCCATTACCTCCAGGCAGGGCTTTTTCTAGTCTGTCCAAGCTTTAGGACAGTTGCTGGGGGAAGTAAGTGGCAAGGGAGTTAATTGTATTGATCTGTTAGTATCTTCATCTCATACCCAGAAATGAAGGCATCCAAAGCTGGAAGTAACTGTAACTTCCTGAGTAAAGAGACCTGAGCACTCCAAGACTCTCTAGGTTTAAATCTTAAGAGAGAGATGAGGAAGAATAAGTCCAAGAGATTGAGAAAGAATAGCCATGGGAGGAGAAGGAACCAAGAGGGTTTGGTATCTAGGAAACCAAGGGACGCTTTCAGGACGGGAGTGATCAGCTAGATGTTTTTGGTGGTAGTGGCAGTGGTTGTGCTTTCAAAGTTAGCAGTATTAGTTTCATCGTGCAAGCTCCATTATTTGATGATGGTGATGATTGAGGAGTTTTTTTAAGTTGTAGCTCCTCTGTGGCCTAGCCTACTTTGCAGAACCGTGCTGACAGAACCAAAATGGGTGTTGTTCTTACTCATGTGATCCTAAGTTTGCCTTCCCTCCTCCCTGCCCCCATCCTGTTTCATACCTGTGAAAAGATGTCTGACAACTTTGAAGGCTGAATTTGTTTCAAAGCCCTGCTTCTTCATTGCTGACACCTAGAAGCTTCAGACAGTGGTCCAAGCATGGAAGAGGTATCATGTTTCTCTTTCTCATTTACCTCCCAAGTTCCTTGAGCATCTGTGCCTTATGATCTCTTATGGCAGTGGGGTCTGCAGCAATCCACACTGTGATTTGAAAGTACCTTTCATGTATTTATAGTTTTTATTAGGTTATTTTTCTGTAGTGCATTAAGGAAATCAAGCAGTAAGTGATTTCTTGAAACCTTGAGGTTACCTTTAAAGATCCCCAATAAAAACTCAACATGATGTTCTTTCATAAACGGCAGAAGTAGCTCTCTTCTGCAGAACATTTTAGCCATCCAGACACGCATGAGGACAGTTCCACCTGCACAACTGTTTAATTTTTCTCCTTTATTTCTCCTTGTCCCATCACATCTTTTTCCCCACCTTGTTTGCTTTTCTTTTACTGTAGCTCCTGGTAATATCTGTTCTAGTGGACACTTTATTAAATGGATAGCTCATACAATGGGTGAATGGGGAGACTGAGCGATGTCACATTCAGTGACTTTTGGACTAAGTTGAATCTGAAGAAACACCTGTTGTCGGAGAAGACAAGCGGTCTTACCCTGCTGAGGTCAGTAGGGGCTTTCTTTCGATGCCTCTGCCTACTTTGTCACTAGAACATGATAAAGTTTTTCCATCTAACACCCCTGTCTATAGGCGAAAAGAAAAATAAGTAAATATAAATTGAAAACTAAAAACCAGGAATCTAAGTCGTGGAGTTCAACTATAATTCAGGTGATGAACTTGGACCTCTCTCTAGGCTTCCATTTCGTAACCATCAAATGAAGAAGATTGAATGGATTAGCTTTTAAAAAGTCATTTCCTGCTTCCCCATTCTGTTCTTTTATCTGAATTTGTTTACTCACAACCTTTACTTCCCTGTCTCTTTCAGGCATGAGCAAAAGACCTGGCTTTGTAACTTTATACTGAGATAATATTTAGATTTTGAAGTAGTGTAGTAATTGGAATTTCTCTTTTAATTACAAAGCAACAATTGACCTGTTTTAACATATTATAATATTGCTTATATCCCTTCGATACCTATTTTACTAAATCAGCCATTCCTTATTTATTTCATATTTTTTGGAGAGTAAGGCCTCTCTAGACATTTACCCTTTTAAAAGTTAACTTTTGGGGCGCCTGGGTGGCTTAGTCGGTTAAGCGTCCGACTTTCACTTAGGTCATGATCTCGCGGTTCGTGGGTTCGAGCCCCGCGTCAGGCTCTGTGCTGACTGCCAGCTCAGAGCCTGGAGCCTATTTCAATCTGTGACTCCCTCTCTCTCTGNGATAAACCACATCTTCTTGATCCATTCGTGTGTTGATGGACACTTATAGGTCTTTGTTTCTTTAGAAACTAACTCTAGACTGATAGTTTGTTCTCACTAGTCTTCAGGGGAATGTTTTTTTGTTTTGTTCACTTTCTGTTCAGGGCACACCTCCCTTAATTTGTCATGTCCCTTTCTTTTGCCTCTTTTCTCACTGATAGCTTCAGACTCTCCTTCTATCTGTTTGTTCCTCAGCTAATAAACTTGTTTAGTCCGTGCCTGAATACCCATCATCCTCCTTTAACTCCCTCTTAGTATCTTCTTTTCGCCTTATTACAATAACATCTTTGTTCCTAATAGTATAGCCACTGTGACCTTGACCTCCTGTCTTCACATTCCCCTCGTAGCCACTGAGTTTCGCCCCTCCCTGCCTGGTCCTCTGAGCAGCATTAACACACCTGTATGCTGGCACTCCCCATCACTTCGTTCTTGAGCTGCTCCCACTGCACTCTGTAGCCCGGCTGCTTGCAGGATGAACGACAATCACTGTTCTGCACACTGTCCTCTCTCTTTGATGCACACCTTTCCTGTAAGATGTGCATGCTTATATGTAGGTCCACTTAGATATTTGCACGTGCACCTGAAACTCAGCATTTTACATGACTCACTGAGCTAAGCTACAGACGCCTTTTGTTAAGATTATGGGGTTTCTTCTGAAGCCTGAGGGCAAGAACGCAGTTTCTTGTGGGTACTACAGTCAGAATCTAGAGAGCTCTTAGAAACTCAGCTGGTTCTTGTGCCTGTTTCCTTCTTGCCCCTTTTGCCTCCATTTTGTGCTCATCTCTCCTTTCCCTCATTCCCCCTCCCCTCAACCGACCCACCCTTCTGTCTCCTCTCTGACTCTCCAGATAGCTTTCATTCCTCAGGCGTGCCCAGGGCTGCCTTACAATGGCAGCCCTGAATCCTCACACCTTCTGTTCAGCGGAAGCACCCATGTTGGCTAACATCCTCAGCCAGTCTTGGATTAGATGCCCATCACTGGTCTGTCAGCTGCGGCACTGGGTAGGAGGAAACCGAGAATACGCGTACTGTACAAGAGAGAAGAGACGGTGGATGAGCTGGTAGTCTGAAAGATGTCAGTATCTGAATATTCATCCTAACGTTTTGTGACTCACCGTGACTCTCTTATTAAGGTGTTCTCTTCTCTTCCTGATTTTGATATGACACTGTTCATCTAATTTCTAAGCCAGAAATCTAGGAATCCTTTTGCATTCCCTGGTCCCTTAGCTACCTGTTACTCCCAAATCTTGTCCTTTGTCAGATCTCTTAATTGCCTAAATATGTAACCACTTTCAGTTGAGATTCTTACTCTTTCTTACCTGCACTTCCTGCATGTGGCCTCACCACCTTCAAATCACATTCTGTGCTGTGATTGGCGACCCCTCTAAAATGCCGATATGATCAGGAGTCTCCCGCATGGCACACAAGGCCCTGTGAGATCTGTACTCTGGCTCCACTTCTCCTCTCTCTTACCTGTACCCCATGTACCCCATACTTTCTGTGCTGACTCTACCAAATCCCAGACATATCAGTCCGTTTCATGCTTCCTTGTTGTGATCAGGCTTTTTATATATGTCTCTTTCTTGAATAGACTTACTTTCTACTTCAACACCTAATTCTTAGATTACTTGCTTTCGGAAACACTCTCTTATGCCACCACTCTGACCCCAGAATTACTCACCACCTCCTGCATACAGCCCCCTTACCTTATGTATATTTCTTCTATTGTATAGCAGTGCAGTCTGCTTTCATGCCATTCCTACTCCTTAGATCTTAAGAAAATTAATGGTTAGGGAGGGGGGAGATGGGCATGGAGGAGGGCACTTGTGGGGATGAGCACTGGGTGTTATATGGAAACCAATTTGACAATAAACTATTTGTAAAAATAAATAACTAAATTTAGCATTGTAAATATTGAATTCAGTAGTTACAATTAAAAAAAAAAAAAGAAAGAAAATTAATGGTTTAGGGCACCTGGGTGGCTCAGTCAGTTAAGCATCTGACTCTTGATTTCTGTTCAGTTCATGATTTTACAGTTTGTGAGTTCAAGCCCCACATCAGGATTTGCACTGACAGCGTGGATCTTGCTTGGAATTCTCTCTCTCTCCCTCTCTCTGCTCCTTCCCCGCTTGTGTGCTCGCTCACTCTCTCTCTGTCTCTCTCTCTCTCTCAAAAATAAACATTTAAAAAAAATAATTACCATTCCTTAAGGAAAAAAAAAAGAAAATTGGTGGTTTTATCCAATTCTCTGTTCCCACACCTAGTAATGTGTAAAGTACATAGTGAATGTTGTCTAAAATTACTGAGTGAATTTTAAGCAAAATTTTTTACTTTAATTGGCATTATTTACAATGTCACGGTTGCTCTGCATCTTCGTAGATAAGTAGAACACTGACCCGTTACTGAGAATAGCCTAAAATCGTAGAGTCGTTGTTCTTAGTGTGAAATATCAGCAACAGAAGGTGAATCACATTTCACAGTCACCTTAGCCCTTGCTCCTGGACCTTGTGCCGTGTAATTTAATTGTTTTAAAGGCAGAATTTGTATTGCCTCCAAGGGTGGAGTGGGATGCCTTGTATACTCGCAGCATTTGAAATGATAAACAGGAGGTCATAGTTGTATTTTAAAAGCTCAGTCTATACCGCTCCCCTCACCCTCATGAAACAGCATTCAAAAACAGGTCATCACATTGGAATTTCAGTTTGCTTCCTGGCATGTGGTTTCTGCAACTTTGAAGCCAGGTTTCTGAGTAAGTCATATTCCTGAAACCCTTAACAGTATTGCATTATTGAACTGTGTTGATAGGAAGCTATTGTATCAAGTCTCTGGTGGCCTTAACAGATTTTATTTTTATCTTTTAAGTAAGAGTATCTGTGGCAAGTAAAAGTGGCACCCATCCTCACTTTGAATCGGCTTCTTACTTCTGTTTGAACACAATGGATAAGTTAGAGGTCCTTGTTGGCAAAAGTGATGAATATGTGATTATCATTTACTGAGTCATTATACACACCTAATTTTAAAAAATTAATTTTGGAATTGCTTCAGTGAATGTCAGCCTAGTTCAAAGGGTACTGAGTGGATAAACAGAATTTAGGGGTAAAAAAAGGAGTATCCCATGACCTTTTAAAAAATATTTCTTCTTTTGGTATTGTTTTTATTTAATTTTTTAAGTTTTGTAATTCTGGAAATTTGAACTTACAACCTTGGCAGAACATTCTTACTAACTGTGAAAGTACCCAAAGCCCTTTTCAACTATTAATTTTAAAAATTTGGACAACCAATAGTACTATCATAATTCCAGTGCGAAATAATGTGGTGTTTGAGAAAAGAGGCAAATATTACAACATACTTTGTTGGAAACACACAATGGGAGAGAACGGGCCCTAGAGAAAAGCAGCAATAAGAACAGTAAATATCGGGTCTTGCAAAATAGGATTTTCTTTTTTATTTAACTGAGTGTCACCTGAATTTTGGTTAAATGGAGACAAATTGCATTCAGATATTTACACTCCTTAACTTGAACATATATCCAACCTTGCTAGATTTCTATCGCGGTGGAAACCTTGTATTCTTTTTGTTCTTTCCTATATGTTAGAATAACTAGTACTAGTGTCTCCCCTGCTCAAAGAAGTACTGTTTTGTGATCAGTCACAAGAGAAAATAATATTCTAGCTTTTTTCCTTAAATATGAAGAACTTTATTCTGTTTTCTCTACCTGCCACTAAATTATGTAAGCTGTGTAATCTTCTAAGAAATAACAGTAATTCTAAGGGGAGTGATTGAAAATGCTTCTTTAGAAATTACTGTAAACATGTATAGTTTACTTTCTCCCCTTTTATAAACACTGATCAAGCTTTTTACAGGGTATTCCATTTTATATGTTGGGTGAGAAGGAGGAGAGAGAAATACTCACTTTTCTAATTATTGACTTCTCTTAAAACTCAGTATATTAAAATAGAATTTGTGGGTTTGGGTTTAGTTAACCAGTGAAAATTATTCTTCTATTCATCACAATGTAAGATAGCCTCCCAGTTTATTAATGATCATTTATCTTAAGATCCATGAAATTTGTAACCAGAAAAGAAAAACAAAAAGTACAAAAGAAAAAAATATGTGTATATATATTAGGAATTTCCAGAACAGCTATGATAAATTCTGTATTACACTTTCAGGTTAAATAAACTTTGATCTAGTACCTCCTACTGTGTATGTAGATGAATAGATTTCTCCTGTCAGGAGACTTGCTGCTCTGTGGGAAGTAAGCAGTAAGCATAAGGGTCTGTTTAGGATACATACTCTTCCACTATTGTAACCACAAGGTGTTGGAATCCAGAAAGGGATCAGTTAATTACTTACAGGACTTAGGAAAGAACTTATTGAATGGGGGGCACTGAGTTGCAGCTCTAAGAATAGATAGCATTATGGTTGGAAAAGGCCGTCTAGGTAAAGAGAGCATACCAAGAACAAAGCATACAGGTCTGAAAGTACATGCTGTGATTTGGAAGGAGTGCTCAGTTCTGTCTTTTATTGAACTGCAGCTAAGTCTTTGTATGTCAACTTTTTTGAGGATAAGGCTGTACCCAGTGCTAGTGCAGTAATTGGCAAAAAGCAGACATTTGGCCAAGAGCTTCTTGAGTGAATTAATGTCCTAGATGGAATATGAGGTGAATGGAGCCAGAAACAGTTGAAGATAGCAATCACAATGGTAGATGAAATTAGAGTTTAAAGATGTCTAGGAAATGCGGATGGGCAAAGGTTTTTGAGTAATCATCATACTTGTTTTCTGGCAAGATCAATCTGAAGGACCACAGAGGATTGGCTTAGAGGGAAAAGACAATGGAGGCTAGCTAACTACGTAGGAAGCAATGACTGACTTCATTTTTTCATGCACATTTATTTAACCTGTCTTTACAGAAGGTCATCTGCCATGTGATTCATTGTTCGTGCTCTGCAAAGATCTTAACTCTGTCAGAGAAAGGATCTGGGACACACAGTTCTAAAAACATGGTGTAAGTTATGATAGGTGGTGTGAAAATTTTAAAAGAGCAAGAGCTTGCTGGGAGCACCTGGGTGGCTCAGTTAGTTTAGTGTCCGACTTGCACTCAGGTCATGATCTCGCGCTCGTGAGTTCGAGCCTCATGTCGGGCTCTGTGCTGACACCTCAGAGCCTGGAGCCTGTTTTGGATTCTGTATCTCCCTCTCTCTCTGACCCTCCCCTGCTCGTTGCTCTGTCTCAAAAATAAATAAACATTTTTTAAAAAAGTATTTAAAAGAGCAAGAGATTGCTTTTGGCTAGTAATCAGGGAAAGTGTCCTGGGAAAGGTGACAGTTTAATACAAAATATTAATGTTTATTTAACAAATTGATTATTTCCTTAATTAATTATTCTTTAATCGAATCCCAGTTAGATAGCAGGATACAGTGCAAGAACTTCATACACCAGGCTTACATGTTATTTATCGCACAAGGAAATGCACCCTGGGAGATAGGAGCACTGCTGCTCATCAGCAGCGTAATACATAAGCTTCGTTATTAGCTGTTGGGCACCTGTTCTGTGCCCGCCGGCACTTGGCTACAGCCTGTGCATGGTATCTCTCATCTTCAGAGTCTCTCTTCAAGGTTCCTCTTTAGCTCCTCTGTTTTACTGATGTGGCAACTGGGGGCTTCGGGGGATAATTGCTTTGCTCAAAGTCGCACACCCTTGACAAAACCAGAATTCAGTCCAAATCTGTTGGAACTGGGAGTCCACGTTCATAACACATTACTAACCTAATCCCTTAAAAGTATTAAGTATTCAGTTTTATCAAGAGTAACTAGGTTTGGGAGAGAAATGTGCTTGTGCATTATAATTTTAATGATCACTATTAATAGAAAAGTGAAAATAGAGATGAGGTAGATCATTGCCTCTTGGGAAAAATTTTGGATTTGTTTATAATTTGACATAATTAGAGTAGCTGGGCCTTCCTAAAGTTAGTGTGCCTCAATATAAAAGGTCGTGTGTGTGATTTTAACATTTAGAAATATTTTCTGAAACTAAAGACCAAAATAATTCCCTTGAGACCATGAATTAGTAGCAACAATTAGGTTTCAGAAGAATTCTTGTTTCTTGCCAAATTTGGTATTAAATTTAAAAACATTTGAATGTAACATGACTCTGATATTAATTGGGCATAGACTTTTTAAACTGTTAACACATGGAAATATAATTAAAAAATTAATATGGATTTCATTATCTTGTGCCCTTGAGAAAGATTATAGTAACTTGAGGATTCTAGGGAAAATACTTAGAAGGAGTTTCTTAATAACAAATAGTTGGACTTTGTTGGGACTTTGTGATTTCCCATCATTCTTTTAGTTAAGACCACTCTCTTTGAATACATTCCTATATTACTTTTAGCGCATCTCTGTATCTTAGTTATCATTCTGAAATTACAGGGAAAAAAATGGCTCAGTCACCTCGTGTAATTTCCCACAGTTTTTTTTTTTTTTTTTTTTTTTTTTGATGAATTACCAAGATGATTCACTGTTGGGGAGGGAGGTGGGGGCAGAATGTGCTATAGACCTATGTAATTGTCTATTGAGTTTGAGGTTTTCTTTGTTTCTGGTTATGGTTGGGCAAGGAAAACTAGCAAACATACATAGATGAAATATTTTAGGAGTAAAAAAGCGAATACAGTATGTTCATACCAGGCTATAATTTGGTCTCTTTTCATTTGATGATCTCAGTAATACACATAGTATCTATAAACCTCTCACTTGTACTGATTATTTTTGTTCTTTTTTTTAAAATTTTTTTTATTATTTATTTATTTCTAGGAGAGAGAAAGAGAGAGAGAGAGACAGCGTGATCAGGGGAGGGTCAGAGAGAGAGGGAGTCAGAGACTGAAACAGGCTCCAGGCTCTGAGCTGGCAGTCAGCACAGAGCCCGACGCGGGGCCCGAACCCACGAACCGCGAGATCATGACCTAAGCGAAAGTCGGACGCTCAACCGACTAAGCCACCCAGGTGCCCCCGATTATTTTTGTTCTTAACACGTTAAACTGAGAAGACAAAAATTAGATGGTTTTAAGTATTTCATTTGCTCCTTATAAGTTGACCTCAATGTGTTCTTTTAAACCAAAAAAAAAAAATAATAATAATAAACCTTCCTCCCCAATGCCAGCATTTTGTTAGAGGAAAATCTCTAGAATGAAAAAATCTGTCTCCGTGGACTTAATAGAATGGAAAAGTGCTCTTGGTAGAATCTTTATGTTCATGTAAATGCTGGACCTTGTCTCTACCTATCTCTTTGGACATATTAGAAGTGAGTAATTTTATGGGCCAGGAACCATTTAGATTTTTTTTCTTTTTGAAGTGAAATGCAAGTCTTAAAAATCCTGAATTATGCACATTGTTTTAATGCTTGCTCCCTGAGATTGCAGTTATTTTTAGATCAGTAATTTTTTCCTATCTTGATGAAAATAATTTATTAGAGTAGAAAGGTGCATGCAGTTTTGTTTTGAGAATATGAAGATGTCATTTTAAACATGAAAGTCAACTTGGAACTGAAGTGAGACAGTACTATTTGTAGACATTTAGTAATTCTTTAACTGGCTGCCAGCAGACAACCTGACTCTAGTAAAATTTCCCAGTAGTAAAACTAATTTGTTTTATTGTAGCACTCTCCTGCTCAGGAACCTAAATTAGCTTCCTCTTGTGTCCCACACCAGGTCTAATTCCTCTTGGGTATTCAAAGCTTTTTGGTCACTTGGCCTTTCTCATAGTGAGCAGTTTTCTCTTTCATCTCTCTTTCTGTCCACATGTAACAGTCACCATTATATTTCCCATATGTACTTGGTGCATTCCTGTGTTTATGACTCTCTAGCTCTATCTAAGAAGGCAGCAGTCACCACCATTTCACACTCGCCCTTAGAAAACTAGAGTGAATCATTGTTACAGCCTTAACCAACCTCACAAACAGTGGTTTGGTCAGGGGAGGCCGGGGAGGCAGGCGATAAATGCATGAAGATTCATGCCTGGGGAAATAGATCATGATGGATGGGAAATACGTGCATTTTGAGAAAAGTCCCACGGTCATTTGTTCATTTTATTGCTCCCACCATTGAGAAGTACAGCCCTAACCAGAAGCTGCCCTGCTTAACTTTATCTTCATATACATCAGTACTTAGCTAATGAGTTTTTAACAGTTTGCTGTATTGTATCTTCCTTTGTGTTACTAGGTCAGGTTATTGGCATGTTATTTTGAAAATTGAACTCTACTCTTTTTGGTTGTCTTTTATTTTTTTTTAATTGACATATAGTTGACATACAACATTCTGTTAGTTTCAGGCATACAACATAGAGATTCGACATGTATACACATTATGAAATGATTACTATGGTAAATCTAGTTACCTTTGGTCATCACACAAAATTATTACAAGTTTATTGACTATATTTCCTATGTTATACTTTCCTTATTTGTGACTTCCTTACTGTATAATTGGAAAGTCATAGCTCTTAGTCTCCCTCACCTTATTCTCAGTATTTATGATTTGTTTCTGTTTTGTATGATCATTTACCAGGTTTTTTTAGATTTCACTGAGAATAAGCTGTTGGTTACCACAGGGGAGGGAAGTGGTGGAAGGATGGATGAAAGTTTTTGAGGAACCTCCATGCTGCTTTTCATAGTGGCTGCACCAGTTTCTATTTTCACCAAGAGTACGTGAGGGTTTCCTTTTCTTCACATTCTCATCACACTTGTTCTTTTATTTATTTATTTATTTTGATAATAGCTAATCTGACAGGTATGGGGTAGTATCTCTTGCAGTTGAATTGTCATTTCCCTGATGATTAATAACTTTGAGCATCTTTTTATGCACCTATTGACCATCTCTAGGTCTTCTTTGGAAAAAAACATCTATTAGTTCCTCTACCTGCTTTTCAATTGGAGGATTGTTTGGGGTTTTGTGATGTTTAAATACTGAGTTTTAGGAGTTCTTTATATTTTGGATTTTAAATTCTTATCACATATATCATTTGTGAACATATTCTCCCATTTTGTAGGTTGCCTTTTTGTTTTGTTAATGATTGCCCCCTTGCTAGGCAAAAGCTTTTTGGTTTGCTGTAGTCCTTGTTTCTTCATTTTTGTTTTGTGTTTTTTTTTTTTTTTTGCCTATAGGATGATCCAAAAAAATATTGCTAAGACCAATGTGGAAGAGCTTACTGCCTGTGTTTTATTCTAAGAGTCTAGGGTTTGAGGTCTTACATTTAGGGCTTGAATGCATTTTGAGTTTTTGTTTTGTTTTGTTTATAGTGGAAGGAAATGGTCCATTTTCATTTTTTGCATATAGCTGTCCGGTTTTCCCAATGTCATTTATGGAAGAGACTGTCTCTTCCCCATTGTATATTCTTGTGTACTTTGTGGTAGATTAATTGACCATACAACATGGGTTTATTTCTGGATTCTCTCGTCTTTTTCCATTAAGTGTCTGCTTTTTGTGCTGGGACCATACTATTTTGATTACTATAGTTTTGTATTATTGTTTGACATCTGGGAGTGTGACACCTCCTGCTTTTTGTTTGTACTCAAGGTTGCTATGTCTATTTGGGATCTTTTGTGGTTCTGTACAAATTTTAGAAATATTTTAGTTCTCTGAAATATGCCATTGGTATTTGGATAGGGGTTACATTGAATCTGTGGATCGCTTTGGGTAGTGTAGACATTTTAACAGTATTCTTGTAGTCCATGAGCGCGGTGTAACTTTCCTTTATTTGTGCTATCTCCATTTTTTTCATCAGTGTCTTACATGTCTTACAGTTTTCACAGAAAGTCTTTCATCTCTTTGGTTAAATTTAGTCGTAGATATTTTACTCTTTTGGTATAATTGCAAATGGGATTGTTTTCTTAATTTTTCTTTCTGTTAGTTTGTTATTAGTGTGTAGAAATGCAATGGAGTTTTCAGTATGAGCATACCTTGTTTTATTGTACTTCACTTAACTGCATTTCACAAATATTGCTCTTTTTACTAATTGAAGGTTTGTGGTAACCCTGTGTTGAGCAAGCCTCTATTGGTACCATTTTCCAGTAGCGTTTCCTCACTTCATGTCTCTGTGCCACATGTTGATAATTCTTGCAATATTTCTAACTTTTTCATTATTATATTTGTTATGGTGATCTGTGTTCAGTGAATACAACTTGCTGAAAGCTCAAAATAATGGTTAGCATTTTGTAGCAGTAATTTTTTTCAACTAAGGAGTGTACATTGTATCTTAGACATAATGCTATTAGGCACTTAATAGATCATTTGACTCCCTTTGTTGTGATACTCATTTTGTTTCAGTTGTCTGGAACCAAACCTACAGTATCTCCAAGGTTTGCTCATGTTGATTGTTGTATTCTACAACTTTACTGACTTCATTTAGTAGCATTACTTATATTAGACAAAACAGATTTTAAAACAAAGTAAGAAGAGAAAAAAGGGTATACATAATGATAAAGGGATCAACCCAACAAGAAGATAGAACACTTGCAAATATTTCTGTACCCAACATAGGAGCACCTAAACATATAAAGCAAATATTAACAGACACAAAGGGGGGAAATTGACATTGACAATAATATGTTAATAGTAGGGGACTTGAATAACCCACTTACATAAATGAATAAATCATCCAGACAGAAAATTAATAAGGAAACATTGGCCTAGAATGACACATTAGACCAGATGGACTTAATAGATAAATTAGAACATTCCATCCAAAAACAGCAGAGTTCACATTCTTCACAAGTGCACAGGGAACATTCTCCAGGACAGATCATATGTTAGGCCACAAAACAAGTCCCAATTAATTCAAGAAAAATCATATCAAGCATCTTTTTCAACTACAGTAGTATGAAAGTAGAAGTCAACTACAAGAAGAAAACTGGAGAAAACACTAATATATGGAGACTGAACAACATGCAACTAAACAACCAATGGGACAGCCAAGAAACCAAGGAGGAAGTAAAATATACCTTCAGACAAGGGAAAATAGAAACACAATGCCCCAAAATCTATAGGATGCAAGAGAAGCAGTTCTGAGAGGGAAGTTGATAGCAATACAGGCCTACCTCAAGAAACAGGAAAATCTCAAGCTAACCTTACACTTAAAGTACCTAGAGAAAGAACAAGCCAAGAGTTAGTCAAAGGAAGGAAATAATGATCAGAGTGGAAATAAACAAGATAGAGATTTAAAAAAACACACTAGAAAAGACTGAAGAAACTAAGAGGTGTTTTGGGTTTTTTTTTTTTATGTTTATTTTTGAGAGAGAGGCAGAGTGCATGTGGGGGAGGGGCAGAGAGGGGAAGATACTGAATCTGAAGTAGGCTCTGGGCTCTGAGCTGTCAGCAGAGTCTGACGCTGGGCTCACACTCCTGAATCACAAGATCATGACCTGAGCCAAAGTCCAGTGCTTAACCAACTGAACAACCCAGGCGCCCCAGGAGGTGTTTCTTTCACAAGATAAGCAAAATGGGTGAGGCATTACAAAGGCTCCTCAAAAAAAAAAAAAGGACAGCCCCCAATAAATAAAATGGGAAATCAAAGAGAAGTTATAGCACGTAACACAGAAATATAAATGTCGTAAGACTGCTATGAATAATCCTGTGTCAACAAATTCGATAACCTATAGGAAATGGATAAATTCCTAGAAACCTGTAATCTTCCAAAATTGAATCCGGAAGATATAGAATATCTGAAGAGACCAATCGCTAGTAGTGAAATTGAATCAGTTATCAGAAAACTCCCAACAAACAAAAGTCCAGTACCAGATAGCTTCACAGTTCTAAACATTTAAAGAAGAGTTAATTCCTATTCTCCTCAAACTATTCTAAACAACTGAAGAGAAAGGAACTCTTCCAAAGTCATTCTACGAGGCCAAATTTACCCTAATAACGTAGACCAGACAAAGACACTTCACAAAACCCACAAACTTAAAGTGTCTGGTATCCCTGATGAACACAGATGCAAAAATCCTCAATTTGGAAACTGAATTCAACAGTACAGTGAAAGGATCATATATCATGGTAAGTGAGATTTATTCAGGGGATGAAAGGGTGGTTCAGTATCTGCAAACCATTCAGCATGATGCACCACATAAGTAAAATGAATAAAAATCATATGGTCATCTCAAGAGATGGAGAAAACGCATTTGACAAATTCAGCATCCCCTTATGATAAAAACTCTCAAGTGGGTAAAGAGGAAACGTGCTGCAGCATAATGAAGGCCATGTGTGACAGATTAACAGCCAATGTACTCTGTGGTGAAAGTTTGAAACCTTTCCCTCTAAGATCAGGAACACAGCAAGGATGCCCACACTCACCACTTTTATTAAACATAGTACTGGAAGTCCTAGCCATGACAAGAAAAAGAAAAGAAGGGCCTCCAAATTGGAAAGGAGGAAATGAAACTCTCACTGTTTATTGTTGTCATGATACTGTATGTAGAAAATGCCAAAGCCCCCAGTCTTTGTTTTAAAGTATGTTTTATTTCACATAAGTTTTGCCACTCCAGCTTTCTTTTTATTTCTGTTTGCCTGGATTATCTTTTTCCATCCCTTCACTCTCAGAAGTGAGTCTCTCCTAGGCAGCTTATAGGTGGTGGTTATTTTTTTTTAATCCATTTATTCATCCTCTGTCTTTTGATTGGTGCATTGAGTGTATTTACATTTAAAATGATTATTGGCTGGGGCGCCTGTGTGGCTTAGTCGGTTAAGCGTCCGACTTTCGCTTAGGTCATGATCTCGCAGTTCGTGGGTTCGAGCCGCACGTCGGGCTCTGTGCTGACTGCCAGTTCAGAGCCTGGAGCCTATTTCAGAGTCTGTATCTCCCTCTCTCTCTCTGACCCTCCCCTGCTCACACTGTCTCTCTCTCTCTCTCCTAGAAATAAATAAAAATAAAAAAAATAAAATGATTATTGGTAGCAAAATAAATAAATAAATGAATGAATAAAGTAATTATTGATAGGTATGTACTAACAGTAATTTTGTATTTGGTTGTCTTTTCACACAGTGCCTGATATTCTGCACAATAGAAACCTCTCAGTAATGTTTCAAGTATTAATATACACATCTGTCATAAATAGGTTTTTAAAGAGGTTATAGCAAAGAACCATTACATTTTTCTTTTTTTTTTAAGTTTGTATTTATTTATTTTGAGAGAGAAGGAGACATTATGAGTGGGGAGGGGCAGAGAGAGAGAGAGAGAGAAAGGAAGAGAGAGGGAGAGAATCCCAAGCAGGTTCCACGTAGCCAGCACAGAGCCCAGTATGGAGCTCCGACTCACTAACTGTGAGATCATGACTTGAACTGAAATCAAGAGTCGGAGGATTAACCTACTGAGCCACGCAGGCACCCCAAACCATTAAATTTTTCTAATCAGAATGAAAATAAGTTTTTATTACAGTTGTTCTTGAATTTTTTAGTTTTCTGTTTTTTATCCTTTATCTAACTTGTTAATTTTTTATTTCAGGTTTAAGAATTTGAATTTCAAAATAATTTCAGCAGTGTGTTGATAACTTTTAAGATGCAGAAAAATACACTTAAAAAAGCAAAGGACAGTAAAGCCATTTGTGTCATTTCCTGAAAGCTTTAACAAGTTGGGTTGATACCTGTTTTGTACTCTTATCTAATTGTGTGCTTTATCTTAAAAATTGAAATATTTCCTATTTGACTTCTTTGCTGTAAGGATTAAGTAAAATAGTGTAATATCAATGTTCCTATCATAGTACTTTTAATATTTTTTTAAGATTTTAAATCTAGTTTTTTATTCTGTATAAATGACAATGAAATATTTTAATTTAAAAAAATGTATTTTCTGTAAAGAGAGAAAGAGAGCATGAATTGGTGAGAGGCGCAGAGGGGGAGAGAGAGAGAGAGAGAGAGAGAGAGAGAGATGTACAACACGGAGCCCAATGTGAGGCTCAGTGTTACAACCCTGAGATCGAGACCTGAGCCAAAATCAAGAGTTGGATGCTTAACTGCCTGAGGCACCCAGGCACCCCTAGATGAAATATTTAAGATAGCTGTTGCCTTTAAGAGCATTTAGGAAAGTTATGCTGAAACTATTTCAGTGACAGAGTGTTCTTGAACAGGGATCTCTTGGAAATCCAATATGCTCCACAGTCCATTATCATTGTCCATGCTGCATTGTGACTTTAGATCAGGAGCAGAAACCATTCTTATTAATTTAGTTAGTACTGCAGGATTTAAAAAACAGAACAAAACAAACATTTTACCTTATATTATTTAGTCCTATAATTTGCCAGATAATTTCGCATACTTCTAATGTCTGTTATATAAGAGCAATTGATATGACCAAGGCTCTTTGTGTCATCAGTAATCTATTAGGTGTCTGCTCTATATGCCAGATGCTCTGCTACTTTATACAAATATAGAAATTAATATGTTTGTCCTTGAGAAGGGTATAAAGACAGAGATGGACATGTGAACACAATTTCCATACACTCATAGATGTATCAGAGGAGAGCCACTTAGTATAGCTTTGTGGACTCAAGGAAGGCTTTCTGTAGCATGAAGCTGAGCCTTAAACAGGTGATTGACTATGACTTCGCAAGTAATAGAATGGAGATTTAAATTTACATTGCTTTATTGTTTTTATTTGGAAAAGTTATAAAGGAAGTCCTTAGGGAACCAAGAAATTCAAAGTGTTTAGATTCTTTTTTTTAGTTTTCTTACCAGAAGTTCTGTGTTAAGTTGGATAGTGATTTACAGTCACATCACAATGTGGGGAAGAGTAAAAAATAACTGGTGGGTTTTGTGGGGTTTTTTTTTTTTTTGTCTTTTGTTTTAGAAAAATAAGAAGTAGTAAACTTGAATGAAAGACATAGTTCTCAAATGTACTGTCTGCCGTAGTTCCTGGACAGGGGCAGTGTGTGCTGGCAAGTCTGGGCTCTGCTGTACCCAGTAGTGAGATGATAAAGGTATTTCTTTAGCAATTCATAGTACCTACCAAGCAAGGCTAGCTTAAGTCAGTGTTTTTGAGCATTCACCACCTGCCATGTGATTTTCTAGGTTCCTATGAACCTGTGGGAGGGGAAATTTACGCAAAGTTTCCTAATCTTTTATAATCTCTTTTTTGGGAGAATTGAGGAAGGCAACATAATTTTTTCTTCCAAGTTTTTATTTAAATTCCAGTTAATATACTGTGTAATATTAGTTTCAGGTTTAGAATCTAGTGATTCAACACTTATATACAATGCCTGGTGTACCTCACGACAAGTGCCCTCCTTAATCCCCATCACCTGTTTCACCCATCCACTCCCCTATTATAAATAACCATCAGTTTGTTCTCTATAGTTAAGGGTTGGTATCTTAGTCTTCATCTCTTTCCCCCCGCCACCACCATGTTTGCTTGTTTGGTTTCCTAAATTCCACATATGAGTGAAATCATATGGTATTTGTCTTTCTCTGACTGACTTTGTTTAGCATAATACTCTCTAGCTCCACCCATGTTGTTGCAAATGGCAAACTTTCATTTTTTTTCATGAATGAGTAATACTCCATTGTGTATATATACCACATCTTCTTTATCCATTCATCAGTCATTGAACATTTGGGCTCTCTCCGTAATTTGGCTGTTGTTGATAATGCTGCTATAAACATCAGGATACATGTATCCCTTTGAGTCAGTGTTTTTGTATCCTTTGGATAAAAACCTAGTAGTGCAATTGCTGGATCAAAAGGCAATAGGTATTTTAACTTTTTGAGGAATCTCCATATTGTTTGCCACAGTGGCTGCACCAGTTTGCATTCTCACAAGCAGTGTAAAAGGGTTCCCCTTTCTCCACATCCTTGCCAATACATGTTGTTTCCTGTGTTGTTCATTTTATCCATTCTGACAGGTGTAAGGTGATATTGTAGTTTTGATTTGTATCTCCCTGATGGTGAGTGATGTTGAGCATCTTTTCATGTGTCTGTTATCTAAGGGAAGACAACGTATTCATTATTTATCATGCTAATAGATAATACGCAATGGGAAAACCTGAGTAAAGTAGGAAGGATTAGGAGAGATGATGTGAAGTAGCAGTTTGATATATGAGTCTAAAGTGCAGAAGAGGGATTTGGATTAGAGATAGTGACTTTGGGGAGTTGACATTTATGTGAAATTTCAAGTCAGGAGACTGGATGAAATTACTAAGTACTAGATACTAGTGAATTAAAAATTAGCAAGCACAGAATCCTAGTCCACTCTGAAGCCAGAGAGGAGAGGGGAGCTAGCAAAGGAGACTAAGATAGAACAGCCTAGAGTATGAGTCCTGTAAGTCAAATGAAATCAAGGAGGAGGAGGAATTAACTTGTTAAAAGCTGATGATTGTCAAGTAGGGAAAGAGATGCTGCTGATATGCCGAGTAAGAGGAGTACGGAGATCTGCTCGTGAGATGGAGGTCATTGGTGACTTTCACAAGAATATGAGTGATGGTATAATTGGGGGCAGAAGCCTACTTGCAGTAGATTTAAAATAAAATAAAGTGCATTTGGAGATAACTAGAATTACCGTTATACAGTTAACTAAAGACCAGATTTCCCCAGGATTCTTCTGATAATCACCACTTGTCTCAGTTTAATTTTTAATATGGCATCATGTCACTTCCAAATGGGTCCTGGCTTGAACAAGAAATTATGTGGTCAGTGGGTTTATGATCTGTTGCTGTCAATGTCTTTTTTGACACCCAAATTTGACCAGTAGTATCCCTTCTAAGCTGGCTACATGACTTTTTGAGAGAATCCGATTAGTTCTTCCTTTTCTGGCATAACAAAATGTTTTAAGGATTAATTTCCTCTTTTAGATCTGTAATCAGTCCTTTCTCTATGAAGCCCTGCTTCGTTTCAGTGGCATTTAGAAACCAAGAGTTGAAACATGGATAGATTTTAATTGGGGACCGAGGGAGTGTAAAAGGTAAGTGACCAATGAGAAAAAAGACAAATAAAATTGAAAAAGCAGACAGTTTACTAAAGATACTGATGCTGGAGGAGATAAAATTTACCTAGGAGATGTTATGTAAACCTAGATGGCATATGAGACCCTTAATAGTATATAATGATATTAAAACAGAAAGATACATGGAGACCAGGTAATGAAAGCATTTGAACATAAGACTCCATGTCTTTGTCTCTGTTCTTTATTCAGGATGTTGACACAGTGGGCTGTGGAGTTGCTGCTCATGGAGGCAGGAACCCCAGTTAGGCTGTTACAGTCCACACAATCCATAGTGAAATCCTGAACCTATGAGTAGTCAAAAAGAGGGAACCAAATTCAACAGAATTACAGGAGAGAAAGCAAAAGGCGGGGAGGGTAGGAACATAACAGGAGCATGACGAAGAGGCCCGCAGTGTCAGATTACTCTGAGCTGTCTCATCTGAGCAGCAGAGGCTGGAGATGCCATTAATTGCAGTAGGGAACACAGGAATAGGTGAAGGGGGAAGACAGAGATATTTTATTTGGAAAAATCCTTTGGCAATATGATGACAGAGTATACCGTATTGAAGTTCCATCTGGTAGAAATGTATTTAGGAAACAGTAGGACAATATTTAGGAACAGAGTTTTTTGTTGTCACTGGAGGGTTACCATAATGAGATTTCCATCTGGAAAAGCATGAAGATTTGGATGTCAGTAGCTCTCTCACAGGTTATTTCAGAGCCTCTTTCAGAGAAATGCATTTCTTGCCTCATTTCCAAATAGAAAAAAAAATCTCTAAGAATTCAGACTTCTCTTGTCTCCCTTTAATTCCTTGTGTCCAGTAGTAGCCCCTCATAAGCTAAACATACTCCAGTTGTAATCACATTTGGGAAAATACAAACATCTTTTATATTTTATTAAGTTAAAAGCCCAACTTTAATGAGAATTAAAGATGTCAGCATGGTTACTGCCCCCAAGTTATTTATTGTCTTGACTCAGTCTCCCTCCCCACAGCCTGATACAGAGGAGTTTGAATGCAAACATACTTTTTCTCTGGAATGAGAGACAACACTACACTGGTTATCTAGTTTTGAGTCAGTTTACTCTGTACTCTGTAGAGAGGAAAGACAAGGAGATAGGCACAAAATCAAAACTGGGATTACCTGAATCCAATTAGATTTGCTATTTTGCATGTAAGCAAAGCAGTAGCATCCAGCATAGTGTGGAATAAGGGAACTGGAATGTTCTGGTGAATTTTATTATTAGTGGATGACTACTTTTAATGTAGGAAACTTGAGCAACTTTAGTTGAATGTGATGAGGAAAGAATGAAAACAATTTCTAATTTATCACCACTGACAGGTTATGCAAAAAGGAAACTGGGGTTCCAGGCTTAGCCCTGTTGTAACTCCTTGAATGGATCTCTTAAACTTTCTTGGGTTATCATTTCCTTTTAGACTCATTGATTCACTAGGATTCATAATACTCAAGAGAAGCTTTTATGCTCACAGTAACAGATTGTTACTGTCCAAGGATACCAATTAAAATCAGCAAAAGGAAAAGGCACATGAGTGGAAAGTCCAGAAGACACCAGGCATAAGCTGGCAGCTTCCACCCTCTCCCAGTGTAGTCACATGGACACATGCCCAGCAATGATGTGTGACAACACTTGCAGAGAGTTGCCAACTGGGAAAACACACTTGAGTCGTGGTGCCCAAATTCTTTATTGGGAGCCAGTCACGTAGGCATGAATTAATCTACATGGCTGTCCTCCTCAGGGTTTAGCATGACGGCTAAGACTTAAGCCTCCCAGAGCAAAGACATAGCCACCATCAATCACACTGTTAGCATGAACTGTCTGATCACATTGGTCCCCTGTGTTCCAAGGACTCTGGACTCATCCCCAGGAGGTAGTCAGTGGCCAGTGCTGAGGATAAACCTTTCTCAGTTATATGAAGTTTGAGCATCCCAGTCTTGCTGAGTTAACCTTTCCTTCATGGGGGTAGAATTGTTCATTAGCTTAAGTCCCTCATACTTCCAGTGTTTTAATGAATGGATTACTAACTACTCTCATATAAATCGTACAGAATTTAATGCTTTATTTAATCTTTAAAATGAATTGGATAATTCTATTTGAAAGCTTAAATAAAAGAAATGATACTGATTCTAGAAAATAAAGCCAGATTGAATGTCTAACAGTAAAAGAAGGTGTGTCTTATAAAAGCCAACACAGAGCCCTGCTCACCTGATGAATAAACTCCCAAGATTTTCAAACTTTAGTAATTTTAAGGAAATTTAAGAAAAGAAACTACCTAAGCCCAGTTTCAGAAGCTAAGTTTAGTTAGCATTTGATAAGTACCTTATAGATAATTTTTATTTCTTTGCATTATTGATTAAATACCTTTTTTTTAAATGAAATCCCTTTATAGGACTTCTGTACTGTTGAGTAAAATTGCTCAGGTTTTGTATGTCTAATTTAGCTTGAGTCTTTCTTGCACTCATTTAAAGTTGAATAGTGCCATCTTCCATTAGCATCTTTACTCTATAACTCTGGTATCTTCATTTTCCCATTATTTATCCTTCATCCGTAGTTTTCTAGTTAAGAATGTTTTTTTTTTTTGTCACTTAATATGTTTGGCCATACTTATTTGATTCAGAAATGTTCAAAACTTTATTTTCCTAAACTGAAATATATCTAGGTATTTTTCCCCAAGTCTGTAGTGTATGAGTTTCTTACAAAATTAGCAAATTACCATGTGGAATAATGCATTTTGTTTTCCTTTTGAAATCATAGAATATTTGAGATCATTATATTCAATTTAAAATAGAGAAAAACCTTTTTAAAATTTAAGAAAAATACTTTCATCTGTAGAAAGGCTTTGGAATTAATTTTGTATGAAAGAAAACTAAGTCTTCCTGTCTGGTTAGTCATTTTATGTAGATTAACCATAGTCTAGAAATGTCATAGTGCAAAATTGTCATACCAGCCCGAAACTGGTGTTTTTTCTTCCACATTTCTAATGAATATTTTCTTAACCATGTTCATGTGTGGTGCGTGAGGGAACCAAATAACCTTTCAACACCAAGTACATATAAAATGTCCTTGGAATAAATTACTCAGCTGCTACATAAAATATCTGTTGCTGGGTCTAAAAATGGATCTTAGTTTTGCAGTTGGCATGAAGTCTTTTCTCAGAAAGAATATAAATCTTTTAGCTGGCACCTGCCTGGATTATTAGCTGACGTGGTTTCCCACCCATTCATAATATGATGTGTACGTTTCAGTGAGTCCCCAAGTAATATTTTACCTTCTCCCATTCTCCCAGTATTTGTTCTCCTCACCTTTGCTTCATAAAGAAAAAGCCCACTAAAACTTTATTGGCAAATCCTGAATTTGCCATTTTTATTGATGAGAGACTTTACTGACCTCATTTAGATTTTCTCTTTTCTCATTAACAAATAGGCATATTAAGTTTCTTTACTCTGGTCCAGTCCTTTCAACAAACATCTTATACTGGGATCTAGTAGGCAAAGGTGAAGACCTTTCTTACCCTTGATGAACCTTACGTTCTGTGCTTTTCATTCCATTTTTTATATCAAGAAAATGGAAGGCAGAGGTTAATAGAAGCATAACTTATTCTGTGACTGTTTTATATAATGCATAAAACCGTTTCGTTTGGGCTAGATAGCTTACTACCTGACCATGTTCAAGTTTTCTTCCTTCCCATGTACTTGAAGCATAACTGTTCCCAACAAGCTGGTTAGAATGTACTTTCACTTCTGAATAGTTAGCCAGAAAGCTGGAACTATGGCAACTCTTTATTGTTCAAGCCTCTAAATACCATTTGTACTTTCAGAGCTCTCTACTTTTTTACTAAATTAAGGCTTTTTGGAGTTTTATCCACAAACCTTGCAATTTCACTTGCTTTTCAAACTCTTGTGGGGAGCCATTCATTTATAACAAAGAAAGTAGATGTATTGTCAGGTAAGATACACCACAGCTGAAAATCCTATAGATTACCCATTATCCTAAGCATTCTCTGAAAATTGTGAATTACTTCAGAATTGAAAAAGAAAAAATCAATTCCCAGTATTCCTGACAGTTTAAATCAATGATCTAGTGGACTTTAGTGAAATTTGCTATAGCAACTGGTTTTCAGTATCTATTTGAAGTGTAATTTATTCTTAAAATATGACAAACTGTATTGCCAGCTTATAACTTATTTAGTTTTTCATTCAGTCCAAGAAAAATGAGAATGTTGTTTAAAACTTCTCTCTTTAAAGGTATATTAAAGGTGCTCCTGAGTGGCTCAGTCAATTGGGCGTTAGACTCTTGATTTCTGCTCAGGTCGTCATCTCAGGGTTCATGGTTTCTAGCCCTATGTTGGGCTCTGAGCTCCCAGCATCAAGCCTCTTTGGAATTCTCTGTCTTCCTCTCTCTCTCTGCTCCCTCCCTGCTTGCACTCTGTCTCCTTCTCTCTCTCTCTCTCTCTCCCTCAAAGTAAATAAACAGTTTTAATAAATAACTAACTAACTAAATAAATAAATAAATANGTGCTCCCTCCCTGCTTGCACTCTGTCTCCTTCTCTCTCTCTCTCAAAGTAAATAAAAATAACTAACTAACTAAATAAATAAATAAATAAATAAAAGTATGTTAGGTACTCTGAATCAGAATACATAAATCTAGAATTTAGAGCAATAAGAGGCAGTTTGTGAGTTTTGAAAGTTTAGCATAAACTTCCGAAGTAGACTCCAGCAGACTCTTAGAAGGATGCAAAAAGCCTATGGGTTAAATTTCCTCTTATCCTGAAGGGAATACTAACATTTGTGGCACTGTCTATCCATTTGTGATAATACATCAAAAGGAGTCTTACTCTAAAAGCCAATACCTGTTCTCTGATGAATAAGTGTATAGGGAGGGAAGGATAACTTCATAATATAGTATTTAATGCTGGTTTTGCATTGTCTAGAAAGACTTTGGATTCATTAGTTTCTCTTTGTCTACTTATGATAGCACTAAACCGAAATTTTAGCTTTGGTACAGGATTTCTACCCATATAGATTTGCTATTTAAACACCATTTAAAAGTTTTATAGGAGCTATAACTTAGGAGGTAGCATTTCCTATGCTGTTATGTGTTTACATTTAAAACTAAGGCAATAACCAACTTGGCTGCAAAATATTCAAGAGTGAGTGTTGTCGTAAGGAGAGGTTAAGCCATCCATATGCATCTTAATTTTATTTTGGTAATTAATAATGTGATAACGTAATATAAACATTTTAATTCTGGGCATTGTTTATGGTACATAGTGCTTGTGCAAATAATACAGTGTAACGAATTACTTTGTAATATGAAGATTGGTAGCAGATAGAAAGTATATTAGTTTCCTAGTGCTACCTTTCCAATTATCACCAATTTAATGGCTTAAAACAACAAGGATATTTTATCCTAGAGTTCTAGAAGTCAGAAGTCTTAAAACCAGGATGTTAGCAGGGCTGTATGCCTTATGGAGACTCTAAAGGAAAATCATTTTGCTACCATCTTCAAGGCATGTTTGGAAGCCATTCAACTTAGGACAGAATGTGTAAATAATAGGTGCTTATGTTGTAAAAGTAGGGGGTTATTATAACCCTATTTGTGTTTACAGGTTGTACCATCAGAGGTACAAATGTAAACAGTTTTCCTTCTTCAATCTGAGAATATGCTCCCCACTTACTAGCTAATTTTTGAAGGTATTATATTCTCAAATTGCTCCTTTAGTTTTGATTGCGGCATTTACTTTGTTAAGTTTACTGTCTACTATGTGTCTGGGGCCTTTGATATTTTTCAGAAACAATGGATGAGATAAAAAGCAGGCACTCTGGTTCTTGCTGTTTGGGTAATAAGCTGCCCTTTGCGTATGGCCCAGGAGTTTTGTGTCTTCTGCTGGCATCCATTAGACTCTGTCAGGCTAACTTGTTAACTTTCAAGTAGGGTAAAATCTCAGATCTTTCACAGATCTTGAAAGTGGCTGTTGCTTATAATTAGCTCAAGAAATGGCCAATCTCTTTTAGTGGCACATGTTTCTTTAAATGTATTCAGCGTCATTAAATTCAGATCACCTTCAGTCTGTACTTCTCTTTTAAGTGTATTCTCTTATCTTGAACCTTCATAACATTTTCCCTGTAGTACTGAAAAACCACGGAAGTTGCCAAAATTAACCTACTGGAGTTCCTCAACACCTCACATTTATTAAAAATCATATCTATTTTTTTGTGTGTTGAAAGGTACATTAAACACAACTTATAGGAATCATTACCACTTCACTTAAAACTAGAAGGTTCTTTTTTTTTTTTTTAAATATTTTTATTTATTTATAGGAGAGAGAGAGAGAGACAGCATGAGCAGGGGAGGGTCAGAGAGAGAGGGAGACACAGACTCTGAAATAGGCTCCAGGCTCCGAGCTGGCAGTCAGCACAGAGCCCGACGCGGGGCTCGATCCCACAACCACGAGATCATAACCTAAACGAAAGTCGGACGCTTAACCAACTAAGCCACCAACCTAAGCGAAAGTCGGACGCTTAACCAACTAAGCCACCCAGGCGCCCCAAAACTAGAAGGTTCTTATAAACCAGAAGTTTCTGATGATGTTCAAATAGTCATATGATATTGGGAACCATGAAATACAGTTTACTTTTGTGTTAGTTTTCACATGAATGGTTTTAATATGAAGATCTTTTTGGATTCCATCATAGTGGCAGTAAAACAGGTAATGATCTAGTAAAAGCACTAATTAATTAATTAATTATAGGACTTTGGACAGATCACATGATTTAATGGAGTTGTCTTTTTCCAACAAAGATCATTCAAGTTCCTTTTAGTTGAGCATTTGTTCATTTATTTTTTTTTAACTTATTTTTATTTACACAGTTGTTTTAAAAATAAAAACCACTTTCGGAGCACCTGCATGGCTCGTTTGGTTAAGTGTCTGACTTCGGCTCAGGTCACAATCTCGTGGTTCATCAGTTCAAGCCCCACGTCAGGCTCCACACTGATATTGAGGAACCTGCATGGGATTTTCTCTCTCTCTCTCTCTCTCTCTCTCTGTCCCGTGCTCACTCGCTCACTCATGCCCTCTCTTGCAAATAAATAAATATTTGAAAAAGATCCAGGAATCCTAATTTCATTAAAAAATAAGAATAAAAACCACTTTAGCTGTGTCCCATAAACTCCGAAATACAGCATTTCCTCATTAATTTTCAGAAACCCTGAAATTTCCCTTTATCAAAAGTTGTTTGAGGTTTTTGTTGTTTTTTAAAAAGTTCCTGGTAGAAGAGCGTTTTTGTTTGTAGGTTGGTTTTCTTTAATTCCTACGTTTTCATTGTGATCAGGGGGTACTGTTTATAATATTTTGCTTGATAATATTTACTTTGACTTAATATTTGATCAGTCTTTTCATGTTCCATGTATGCTTGAGGACAAGGTATAATTTGTATTATTAGAGAATAATGTTCAAAATAAATCTGTAAGACAGATATACCTTATTAGCTTAATACTTTCAACGCTTCCCCCCCATTTTGATCTTTCTTTAATAGAGTGTTGTGTGAAAGTCTTCTGTTAGTAACAGATTTCTGTTTCTTCATATGCTGTAGTTTTGTCTTGTTTCATTTTTTTCTTAATTATTCTTCATCATCAGATGAATGATCTCAGCTCCTGATTTCTGATTTTTTTGTTTGCCTCATACGTCTTTGCAAATTCCTTTATTTTTAGCATTTTTGATTCACTGTTTTGTGTGTCTCCTATATATGGCTTAGACTTAGGTTTTGTTTTTTGATCTAGTCTGGACATCTTTTTCTCTTTAGTAGGTACATTAAACTAATTCACATTAAAGTATACTCCTTATGTTTGCTCTCAACTCTGTCACATTATTTTACATTCTAATTATTGGGTATTCTATGTTGTATCTGTCTAGGTGTCTCTTTTTGCAATTTTTAAGAGGTTTTTGGTATTTAGAAAGATATATTTTTGTTCCATGGTTTATCTTTGTATTTACATATTTTATAGCATCCTTACTTTCCCTTTTCTTATGTAATATTTTTCTTTCCAGTCCATTTTAAGCCTTGTCCTTTGACTCCCGCCTCTTACCTAAACAGTAGTCAGTGTACTCACTCTCCCTTTCTCCTATTTTTTCAAGCATTTTTATTTTACTTAGAGTATATCAAGTGTACCTTCAATTCTTTATCCTGTGTCCCCATATTTGTTTTCATTCTAGCTCGGCAAATAGATACTCATCATCAGTTCTTTTACCAGAGTTATATCTTACTGGCCAACGCTTCTCCTCTGGAAGATTCCTCTGCAGAGGCAGATGTGTGCAATGTTCTCTGAATTTTTGCAGGTCCAGAACTTTTTTTCTGTAGACTTGATAGTTGTGGAGCAGCTTGACTAGGTATAAAATTCTTGACTTGTACCTGCTTACCTTGAAAATGCTGCTCTGAATTTGCTTTGTATATTATTCTTGATGTCTTGATAACAGCCTTATTTTCTTACTCTTAGAACCAAATTGTTATTTTAGCCTCCAGGCTCTGAAGATTTTTTTTCTTTGTCTTTAATGTGTAATAGTTTTACAAAGATTGGTTGCATTATTGGTCATTGCAGCTCATTTTAGTTTTTCTGTCTTTGCTTGTTTTCTCAGAAAGATTTTTAGAATTATAGTCTTAAGTATTGGGAGTTTTTTCATTGTTTTGTTTTTCATCTTCAGGGACCTCAGTTACAGGTATGTGGGGTCCTCCTCTGCTGTTTTCTTTATCTCATTTTCATTTTCTTGGTAGTTTTCTTGAGTTTCTTCAAAAAATTTTTTTAATGTTTATTTATTTTTGAGACTGGGAAAGCGTGAGAAGAATGAAACAAATATGGATAAACATTTACCCTGTCATTAAATGATAAAGCTAACTCACAGAATCCTATAGTCCTATTTTTATTTAAAATATAATTTAAATCATTTTCATGTAATAGTACCTTTACAATTTTTACCATGTCACATGCATATCTACCTCACTGTCGCTCAGTGTGTTTTAAAACCAACTGGCAGATTTTTTATTTAGCTGTCTTCTCAACAATATTATGAAAAAATATGCAAATGTTCACTGTATTTTTCCTGCACAATAGAATAGCATTTAAGACAGTTTAATAACTATTAAGAGAAATTTCATTTTTTGTATGCTCTAACATCACCCTTCATTCCTTCGTGAATTGTATATCAAACTTAAATTCTCTTCAAGAAACCTGTAGAAGAGTGTATAATAAAATTGTAACCATGTAAACAGTGGTAGTAATTTTACTTTTTTCTCTACTTTTCTCTTTTTCAATTTTCTAAAATAAATCGTAATTCCTTGCATAATATAAAAGTATTGTGTAGCTTAGATTTTTAATCAATAATTAAAATTAAGTATTTCTCTAGAAATTTTACATTTTGATATGAAATGATATAATTGCAGTTATCCTGAAATGTTATTGAAATAAGTAATAATAATTCTTGAACCTTGAAATCTTAAATTAACAGTTTGAATTCTTTTAATCTGATTTCAGTTAAAGAACTTTTATTATGCTGGAGATTTCTTGGCACATTGAATTTTCTGGCTTCGTTGGAATCTGAGTGTAATTGTCTTAAGAGGATTAGCTCTTAAATTCCTGTTTCTGTGGTTTTTCACAGTATGATAATTTATTACTGGATAGAAGTTATTCTCGTCTAAAAACTAAGAACTTATTTCATATCAGATTTCTTAAAAGCAAACATGGGAAGGAATGTACCTACCTCATAATAATTAATAATGAATGATGCTTTAAACTTAGACTCATAGCTAAAATTATTTTCCTTTTTTTACAGGAATTGAAACCTGATACAGTAACTAAATCTGCTCTCAGTGATGATATCAACTTTGAAAAAATCTGCAAAAAGGTATATCTACAATGGATTGTCTTTCTTTTAAGACAAGTTCCTTATTTATATGGTTGGCTTTCTTTTTCTTGTCATCCTTTTCCTTGAAGAGAAAACTTACCAACAAGCTGGTTACCACTGTGAGTGTGTGATGATTTTTCCCCACTTGAGCTCCAATATTGCCACTAAAAAAATATTTTATGGTAATTTATGAATATTGCTTTGCTTGTAACATCACACCTTCAAAGTCCTTAAAGGTACGTTGAACTTGAAATGTGGCATTTATGTGTGAGACAGTAATTAGTCTGTTATTACTAACGAGTACAAAGAGTATTTTTATTTTTTTCCAAGTAATTTTTATGACTGTCTTATTTAATCATTATATTTACTGCTCTGTGAAAGATTATTTTTACCCCCTTTTTTACAATGAGGAAACAGGAGATCCGAAAGCATGATGTGAGCTGAGTCAAGTAGACCACTGTTAGGTGGCACAGTTAGGACTGAGGACCACTTCTTCTGCCCTATCCCTTCCTATTTCCCCTTTTGCATTTCCACTCACTCTGGGATCTACATAAGAGAGTTCCAACCCGAAAACAGATTTTGGAGTCACAGATGTTTCTGTGTTTTTCTGTTCTCACTTTCATTGGCCTTTGCTCTAACCCATATTGTTTCTTGTTTCATGCATTTGGGTTCATTTTGCTCTTGTTTTAGTTTCTTAATATGGAAACTTCAGGTACTGATTTCAGACCTTTCCTCTTCTGTAACCGAAGCACTTAGTGCTCTAGAGTTACCTCTAAGCACTCCTTTACCTGCACCCTTAAATTTGGTATGTGTATACTCGTCTTTCTGGAATTCAAAATGTTTTAATTTTCCTTCAAAACTTCATCCTTGACCAGTGGCTTAATTTGAAGTATGCTGTTTAGGGGCGCCTGGGTGGCTTAGTCGGTTAAGCGTCTGACTTTCGCTTAGGTCATGATCTCATGGTTCGTGGGTTTGAGCCCCGCGTCGGGCTCTGTGCTGACTGCCAGCTCGGAGCCTGGAGCCTGTTTTAGTCTGTGACTCCCTCTCTCTCTGACCCTCCCCTGCTCACGCTGTCTCTCTCTCTCTCTCTCTCCTAGAAATAAATAAAACATTAAAAAAAAAAAAAGTTTTTTTTGAAGTATGCTGTTTAATTTCTGAGCAGTTAGGGGATCTTCTGGGTATCCTTTCATTATTGTTTCCTTCATGATCTGTGAGCACACTTTTCTATGATTTTGTGTGTGTGTGTTATGGCCCAGGACATGGCTTATCTTGGTGAATATTTCATGTGCACTTGAAAACGGTATGTTTTCTCTTAGGATCAGTGTCCTAAAAATGTCAAGTAGGTCACATTAGTTGTTGATGTTCTTCGATTGATTCATATCTTTACTGATAATTCTGCCTACTTGTTTTATTGATTACCAGGAAACACGTGTTGGAATCCTCAACTGTAAGTGTCACTTTGCCCACTGAATTCTCTACAGTTGTTATGAGACATGTTAAATTTTAAAGCATTTTTAAAAAATGTTTGTTTATTTTGAGAGAGAGACAGTGCACACACAATGTGGGCAGTGACACACAGAGAGAGAGAGAGAGAGAGGGAGAGAGAGAGAGAGAGAGAGAGAGAGAGAGAGAGAGAGAATCCCAAGCGGACTGCATGTTCAGGATAGAGCACCACAGTGGGCTTGACTCCATGACATGAGATCACGGCCTAAGCCAAAATCAAGAGCCAGACTGAGCCACCAAGTCACCCCTGAATTTTAAAGCATTTTAAGATGGTCAGAACATAAAAAGGTTTTCTTTGAAGGGAGGAAGAATTTGTTGTTGTCATCATTGTCTTTATGAGGAAAGCAACATTAAAAAAAAAACAACACTCAAGTCTTAAACATGATTTTACAACAGGCTTTTTATTTTGTAGTAGCACAATTTTAATAGTAAATATTCTTATTTCATAGGACTTTTTTCATGAAAAGAGAAAAAATGTAATCCTGTGATGGTTTTAAACTGTAGTTTGGTCTGTATCTCAGACATAATAATGACATACATGTTAAATAGAATAGTGTTAACTAAAAAAAATTATAGGATGTAGTTTTGTTTTCTCTTGAGAGTTTAAAAAAAGTAATCATTTAAGATTTACCAAAATAAATTTTTGAACTTTCTGAATGCTAAATTCTAGAAGTATTTCATTACTGTTTCAATTATGATGAGAATAAAAAGAAGTTTATTTGTGGTACCCTAATAATAATATCTCCATTTAAACTCTTAACAGTAAAACTTGGCAGTATTTATAACTTAACTTGAACTTGAAAATACCCAGAATAAAAAAATCCTGTGTTTGTGGGTTTTTTGTTTTTTTTTTAAATTAAATCTAGTTCCTAAGTGGTTTATTTTCACTTTGGAAAGTTAATATTAGTTAGTATATGTGTAATGTACAGAAAATCAGTTTTTTAGGGGTTCCTGGGTGGCTCAGTCAAGTGTCCGATTCTTAATTTTGGCTAGGTCATGATCTCATGGTTTGTTGGATCGAGTCCCACATCAGGCTCTGCTCTGACAGCATGGAGCCTCTTGAGATTCTCTCTTTCCCTGTCTCTCTGCCCCTCCCCTCCTTATGCATGTGTGCCTGCTCTCTCAAATAAATAAACATTTTTTTAAAAAAGCAACTCTGTTTTTTATAGTATATCTTCTTCCATGTACAACCCTTCATTCAACTTTCCATTGTGTGAAATGTCATTTGTCCAAAAAATGGGGACACAAATGTCTATATTAGCTTATCATTGTTACTTTGTATAAGTAAGTTCATTTGCACAGGACAAGATTTGTAGTCATGAGACTTTTAATAGCAATTTAGGTAAAAAGTTGAGGATCTTACTGTCAAGGGTCAAGTGAAACCTGGTTACATATGTGCCCTGTTTGTACCTTCCTCCAAACAAAAGGAAGGGAGGAAAGGAAGGTAGAGAGGGAGGGAGGGAAAGTATTTTTATTTCATCAAAGCTCTTGATGGAATCCTGCAGGGATTTAAAGCCCATGGAGACTGCCCTGCTTAAGCCATTTCACATTCCTCCCAAGCTATTTGATTTCACCTGTTTTGTTAGTATTTTATTTCATTTGTGATATTCTTCCATTGGATTCGGGTTCTTGTGTATGGAAATGTGTTGGGTTTCTAAAAACTGCGGCAGACAGCAGTGTTGTGGAGAGAGGACTGTGTTGTGGAGAGAGGAACACACATGAAGTGTGTTCCACAGAGCTCTGCACATGTGAGGCTGTCTGACGAGCAGAGCAGAACAGACTAATTTGTGTCATATCTTACAGCTTGCACAGGTCTTCCATGTACAGGCTTACCTCCATTGATCTTACCACAGTGATCTCAGGTAGAAAGCATTCACGGGTGTATATGTGCACACAGGTGGGGGGTGGGGGGGGGATTTAGTGTCTTCGTTTTTCAAATGCGGAAAATGGGTAGAAGAGTTCAGTAGGCAGTTAATATGTATATGATGAAGTTTTAAAGCTAGAGAGTTGAAGGATGAGAATTCTGACATTTCCAGACAGCTGGGGCCAGAATTTCAGGAGCTTCTCGATTCAAAACATCTGTTGCTTGCAAAGCAATCAGCTGGGCTGTATGGAATATAGGAAGGGAATAGGAGGCACAGTATTTTCTAGAGGAATATGTCATCTTCTGGGGAGTAAAAAATAAGTGATAGTAAACAACCACAGGGTAAGGACAAGCAAGTTAATACTGTTAACATCTACCAGTTGCCTGACTCATGAGATGCTTTCTATATGTCAGTTTTCTCTGGTAAGTTGATAATAATTCTATGTAACAAATGAGACAAATGGGTCCAGAAAGGTAAAAAATATACCTATAGTCATTAGCAGATGACAGGTCCAAGGTCTAAACCCTGGTCCCTGCCTACAAAACAGAAGTTTAGGAGAAGATGCTGGAATGGATCCCATATCTTTCAGACTTTAGTTTAGAATCATGGCGTCCTAGGTTTTATGTGAACTGAACAAATGTGGAAAGGTCTCCCGTTGCCTTAAATGTGGCGTCAAGCATTAGGTAGACACAGTTCTTCTGATCCAACTGAATGGACTGGTTCTTATTACCTCCCTAGATATTTTTAATAAATACAAACATTAATATATCTTTAGGTAAAACCTAGAATTGAAATTAAGTTTAATACCAAAAACATTGCTACTAGCGTTCTACCTCTATCAGTTCATTAGGAGTCCATTTGTTTTAGGCAACATTTCACAGAAATGAACAGTGCATGTAAGAGAGCTTTTTCATTTTTAGACTCTTGTTTATATTTACATGTACATTCTCAAAATTCCTTTCAGAATTGAACACCAAATGCTTGTGTTCATAATAAATAGCCGTGTGCCAAAATAAAATTTTTCCATAAAGAGATGAGGTGTTTTCCCTTTTTTTATGTAATTTATTTGAAATGGAAGAAACTGGAGGTGTGTGAAAACCACAGTTTCCTGAGAATTTTCCATGGCAAATGTTGTGTCAGTGTTAAATAAGGAAACCTGTGGTTCCTTCACACATCCTCTAATATTGTAAAGACCTTTTTCATGCAGGTGTAAAAACTGCTCATAGAGGATTCTTAGCCTTTTATGCTTCAAACTAAGTTTATTTAAATTTAAAGTATGTGACTGGATTTCTTCTATAAACCACCATAACATTTTTCATCTCTCAAAGGAAGTGTGTCACATTTCGTTATTGGTACATTTGTCTTAACCTTGAAACTAGAGCAAGATTGTGAGCCTCAGAAGATGATGTTGGGGTCCTGAATGTATAAGTCTGTGCCTTCACGTCTTGAGGTGTGTTGTTATAAATATCAGTAAATAGAAAAAGGGAACAAGTGAGGCAGAAAGGTGAGCAGTAACGAAATAAGGAGGGATAAAGGATTCGAAGAGTCTCCCGACAGCCTCTGCCCTGCTTGTTCTTGGGAGCTGTCACACTTAGCCCAGGGTCCTCGGCAGAATGTAAACATGGCAGCTTGCAGCGGCGACCCAGCGCACTGCCAGAGCCACGAACCTGCACCCTCTTAGTTCACAAGCCTCTTTGTTAATAATCATATTTGATTTCTTTCCAGAAAGCTTGGAGGAGGGGGCTTGGAGGGGAGTCACAGAATGAGAGAAAAGTTATCTCAAATAGTTTAGAAGAAAACTGATTGAGAATACTAGACTGAGTTCAGAAACCGGACTGTGAGTTTAGCTTCTTCCCAACTGGCTGGGTAATCTTGAAATTGAGTCAAGACTGTTAGTCTAATTATTGGATAAAATCATTGGTTTCTGTTCGCTTTACCTCTTGTTAAAATTTGAATTCAAAAAATGCATTGAATGAATTCAAATTGCTTTATTACGAATAAACTTAAACGCAAGTTTAAAATGTTAAATTTGGCATTGTTTACTTAGGAGAAATAAAATAAATGCTAATTTAAATGGTTGTCCTTTATAAAATGTGATCTTTTTAACTAAGACTTTTTAAAAATCAAACATTTTAAGAAATACATGTGTCACATTTTTTATTGGTCCAACTGAAATCCTTAGTATTTATAAAGCATGTGAATATGTATATGCCATTAACAGTTTTTCCATTTGCCTTTTTTCCCCATTAGAATTCTACTCCCCAAATTATAAGCTACTCAGGTTAGCAGATTAGTAACAGACCATCAAGAACAGGTATAAGTTAATAAAAACAATAGGTATCTAAATGTAAGGAACTTTGAAGGACTATATGTACCTTAAGGAGATCTGTACAATACATTCTTTTTACAAAGATTGCTGGTCAGCAAAGGGAAGAGGCTTAAATTTCTAGGAGTTTCTGCATTCTGACTACTGTTGCTTTGCCCATTAGTTGCATGACTTTAGACAGGTCGCTGACTCTCTCTGGCTCTGCTTTTGTGTTTTGTTTTTTGTATGTTTGTTGTGTTTTTTCATTTCTCTAATAAACTCTTCGAGATCAGACATTCTGGTAATGCATTTTCAGCACCTCCAAAATCCTTTTTGCATCAGATCTAAAAATGACAGGGCTGATCCTCTCAGTGTTGTGTTTGGTTTTGCCAGAAAAATGAAATGTTTTGTGCACCCTCACAGACTAAGCAAGATCTTTATGAAATTTCTACACTGTGTTATCTGTTGATGTTTAAGTATCTTAAATAGCTTTCACATTTTTTCAGATTTCAGTATAATAGGAGTAGTTTGTTCTCTAAGATATTTGGCAATGGTTTTGAGTAGCTGACCTTACCAGAATTTCCAGTTTATAAAAATTAGAAGCAGTAGAGATGTGTCAAAATGTATATTCACAGATATGACTATGCACAAAGTAGGTTTGTCACATAACTACAAGAGTGTTGTTGTTAAATAGATTTCCAGCTAAATGAATGAGAATTTGAGAAGCTGTTTTCTTTTCTTTTTGCCTAAAGATGCTGATATAGTAACTTGAAATATTTTAGTAGAAGATTTTGTATTTTTTGTTTCTAACTTTATTGTCATGTTTTGATTCTAGCTGTAACTGACATATAACAAACATTGTGTAAGTTTAAGTTATACAACTTGATGGTTTGATACACATATATATTGTGAAAGATTACCATAATAAGGTTAATTAACACATCTATCACCTTATATAAGTGCAATTTTTTGTGTGGTGAGAACATTTAAGATTTACTCTTAGAAACTTTCAAGTATATAATATTGTTATGTATAATCACATGGTGAGTATTAGCACTCTAGAACTTATTCATCTTTTAACTAGAAGTTTGTACCCTTTGACCAAAATCTCCCCATCCTCCACCACTAACACCAGTCTCTGGCAATAAGCATTCACTCTTCTGTGATTTTTCGGTAATTGTAAATTCCACATGTATGTGCTACTGTGCTTTATTTGCCTTTCTCTGTCTAATTTATTTCACTCATTGTAATGCTTACCAGGTTCATCCACGTTGTTGCAACTGGAAGAACTTTGCTCTTTCTCATGGCTAAGTAATATTCCATTGTGTATGTATATGTATATATACGTATGTATGTGTATGTGTCAGTATATGTATATATATGTGTATATATGTATGTATATGTACATATGTATACATATACATATGTATGTATGTATATACCCACCACATTTTCTTTATTCATTTCATTTATCAGTGGACTCTTAGCTGTGTCCATGTCTTGGCTATCGTGAAGAATACTGCAGTGAACACAGCATCTCTCTGAGATAGTGACTTCATTTGCTTCTATTTTTAATTTGTTTAGGAACCTCATCTGTTTTCCCTAGTGGCTGTACTAGTGTCATTCTCACCAACAATGTGCCAGGGTTCCCTTTCCTCCACATGCTCGCCAACACTTGTTAACTCTTGTTTTGTTGATACTAGCCATCCTGACAGGTGTGAGATGATCTCATTATGATTTTGATTTGCATTTCCCTAGAGATTAGTAATGTTGTGCTTCCTCTCATGTACCTGTTGGCCATTTCTTCTTTGGACAAATAGCTGTTTAAGTCCTCTGCCCATTTTGTAATCAGATTTTATTTTTACTTTTATTTTGTTTTATTTCTTTGTTTACTGTTGAGTTGTATGAGTTCCTTCCATATTTTGGTTTTTAGCCCCTTATCTGAGATATGGTTGGCAGATATTTTCTCCCATTCTGTAGATTGCCTTTTCACTTTGTTGATTGTTTCTTTTGTTTTGCAGCAAGTTTGTAGTTTGATGTTGCCCCACTAGTTTATTTTTGCTTTCATAGCTTGTGCTGTTGGTATCATATCCCAAAAGAGTCATTGCCACAACCATTGTTATTTTTTCCCTACGTGTTGTTCTAGGAGTTTTACAGTTTCAGTTCTCACATATAAATCTTCTTAGTCCAGTTTAAGTCAATTTCTGTGAGTGCTGTAAGATATGGGTCTCATTTTATTCTTTGGCATATGAATATCCAGTTTTTCCAATACCATTTATTTAAAAGACTGTCTTTTCTCCTATCATGTATTTTTGACTCCAGCAAATAGCACTGTATGATATGTGCATTTGTTTATTACTGGGTTCTCAGTTCTATTCCATTGGTCTGTGAGTCTGTTTTTATGTCAATACCATACTGTTTTTATTACTCTAGGTTTGTAATATAGTCTGAAATTAGGAAGCATAATGCCTCCAGCTTTGCTCTTCTTTCTCAAGATTGCTTTGGCTCTTCGGGGTCTTTTGTGATTCCATAGAAATTTTAGAAATATTTTTCTTATTTCTATGAAAAATGCCATTGGAATTTTGATAGGGATTGCGTTGAATTTATAGGTAGTTTTGGATACTGTGGGTATTTAAAAAATATTAGTTTTTCTAATCTGTAATTATGGAATATCTTTACAATTATTTGCATCCTCTTAGATTTCTGTCTTTAAAGTCTTAGACTTTTCAGTGTAAAGATCTTTCACTCCCTTTATTGTATTTGTCCCTAACATGTTATCATTTTTTTATGGTACTATTAAAAAGATTATTTCCTTATTTTCCTTTTAGCTATTTCATAGAAATGCAACTGATTTTTATACATTGCCTGGATAAGTCCTCCAAACACAGTAGACTTCAAACTGCCATCATCTTGCATTTACTAATGTACTCATACGTTTGTATGTATGTATTGTATAACCATTATATAACCAATGGTCCATTGGTTATTGGTCCATTAACAATGAATATTTAAAATAAAGGCATTTGACGCTGGCAGCTCTACTTGACACACTAGTGAAATGTATTCATTTGTTTTATGAGATGTATTCATCTGCATTTATTGAATGCAGTCTATTACCAGTTACTGACCTAAGCGCTATGTCTGTAACAATGAAGAAAACAAAGCCCTTGCCTTACAGATAGGAGAATGCCTCCGCTGGCATGCAGTGCTAAGTGATGTGAAGTAAATAGTTATGGCAAGTGTTAGTTTAGATAACATTGAGCACATACATGAATAATAGGAGATGATCGTCCATGTATATATTTGGGAGTAAACCATTCCAGGTAGAGAAGAGCTTACAGTAGAATAATCTGAGCATCAGAAGGCAGTAAAGCTTGAGGAAGAACAGATACAGGTATATCACGGTCTGGTTACCTTTTGAAAACTCACTGTGATGCTACATGGGAAGTCAGGTGTAGGGGAGCAAGTGACCAGGTTCGAAGATACTGTGTTGGTGCTGCAGGTGAGAGGTATAGATGAATTGCTCAAACTAAAGTTGTAAGAGCAGGAGTGATGAAATATATTACTCATTCTGAATATATTTTGCATTTGTAACTACAGGATTTGCTAAAGGAATAATTGTGAGCTGTGAAGGAAGGAGAAATGTGATAGAATTGTTGAAGTTTTAGTCCTGAACAACCAAAATTGAAATTACATATAATAAGATAGGAAAGACTGAAGAAGTAGGTTTGAGAAGGATATCAAAGAATTCTCTTTTAATATGCCAAGCAGGAGGTTCATATAGGAGTCTCAAGCTCAAGTTAGGGTAGTGGTTAGAAATTTGGAATTGTCAGCCTACAGATGATATTCAAAGAAAGCATCCCAAATCATTGCTTTTATAAATTCATAAATATATTAACTATTATATATAATCAGTTCCCATTAAGTCATCATCATGTGTCTATGAAGCGTTGCCTATTAGCCAAGCACTGTGGTAGAACATTCTGAGAATACAGTGTAGATATTAGACATTCAAAATACAGATACTTAACTTCAGATAATTATTATATCTCTATTAACTGGAATTTTAAACATTTCAATAGTTCTAAATATTATCACCCAGCTTAATACTAATACGTTATTTGGTTCTTTCATATTAATTTAGTCTTTTTTTTTTAATTTAGTCTGTTTTTAACTAGATCTTTTAAGCTCTTTGAAAGCAGGGACTTTTTTTTTTTTTTTTTACTATCATACAGGATGCCTACCATAGTTCTGGAAAGATACTAAGACCACAAAGACTATTTGTTAATTGATTACATGATAATTTTTTAAGTTTACTTCTTTATTATGAGAGAGTATGAGTGGGGGAGTGCAGAGAGAGAGAGAGAGAGTGAGAGAGAGAATGAATCCCAAGCAGGCTCCACGCTAGCAACATAGAACCCAATGCTGGACTCGATCTCACAAACCATGAGATCATGACCTGAGCCAAAAAGAAGAGTTGAGTCAGCTGCTCAACCAACCAAGCCACCCAAGCACCCCTGATTACATGATGACTTAATTGGTGAGGGGCAGTATTATTTTTGTCACCATGAATTTTATTTTTTCTTCATCATGGATTATCCAAGTGACTTAATCTAATTAGAATACTGACAAATTCCTGTGACCTCTCATTAAAAAAAATTATGATAGATTTTTTCTTATTCACTTCTTAATGTTTATTTAAGTTTTTTATTTTAATTCACAGCCTGATTCTACTGCAACTGAAAGGGCAATTGCTAGACTAGCAGTGCATCCTCTTCTGAAGAAAAAAATAGATGTGCTAAAAGGTATGAATTCCATGACTTTTAAGCCTTGTACTTAAAGGCACTTGTGTATATGATTCTGAATAAATGGCTATTCATTTATTCTCTGGGTGTTTTTTCGTTTTGGGGACCTTTTATAAATATCTCCTTCAAATATTTTTAAATGTGGTACAGTGCCTGATAATGTGGATGTCTAATGAAAAATTAAAGCTGTATTTTTTCCTAAATTCTAGTATATAAATATGTATATATATTTATAACATAATTTTGAACACAGTTGTTTTGCTAAATATTGATTTAATTCATCATATTACTTTTGATGTGGCCACATAGTCACATAATTTTCATTATTTTATAATGTGTTGAAGGAATTAAATGTTGTCACAGATTAGATCTTTATTTTTATGTCTAAAACCACAATTTATAATGTGCCACAATCATATCAACACAATTTTGCTAAAGAAATGAAAATAGCCATTTTATTTTTCCTATTTGTATTCAGTAAAGTTTTTACTATTTTTCATAACCCCAAAGCCTGAAAGGATGATGACTTTTGGAGTTTTAAGTTGAATACCTCTGAGCATTTCTTCTCAGTTTCATTTTTTAAAGACACTAGAGTTCTTTTGTGGGTTCAGATCTATCATACAGATTTAATGTAATTGCAGCTGTCCTCTTAAGTGTTTTCAAATAATTTAAGAAATACTGTACTGAAACAGTGATGTTTTATCATTTGTTTTAATGCTGCAACAAGTCGTGCTGTTTCTTTTGCAGCTGCTGTCAAAGCTTTTAAAGATGCGAGACAAAATGTTGTTGAAGTTAACTCATCAAAGAATGCTTCAGTAGAAAATCATTCCAAGGACACTTTGTGTTCAAATGATGATGCCAGTAAGTTACAGCATGAAGGAACTATGGTCAGTGAGCAAAAACCGAAAGAAGCCAAAATATTGGCAAAGAAACCAGTAAATTCAAAAGAAAAAGTAACCAAGATGGAACATGGACCCAGTGCTATAGACATTCCATACTCTGCATCACAGCCTTCTGAAAGGGGTTCTGTACTTCCATCTGAGTCCCGGAAGACACCTGCCGACCCAAAAATGAAACCAGTAAATAAAACCAAAAAAAGGAAAGGATCCACCACCCTTGGTGGTGACAGTGATGGAGAAGAATTACAGGAAGAAGAAAAGGAGTATTTTGATGATAGCACAGAAGAAAGGTTTTACAAACAGTCTTCAATGTCTGAGGATAGCGACAGTGATGATGACTTCTTCATTGGGAAAGTCAGACGGACACGAAAGAAGGAAAGTAGTTGTCAGTCAGTTAAGGAACAAAACCCCCTCGAAAAAGCGTTACCTGAAGAAGATATACTTGAAACCCGTCAGAGTATAAGAAATGACAAAAACACGCCAAGTACAGAATCAAGGAAGTTTGAGTCAGTGTTTTTCCATTCTTTATCTGGATCTAAAAGCTCTAGAAGGTAAGAGTATTTTTTCTATCCTAAAATAATTATTAGTTCTTAATTTTTTAAAAAAATATGAAATAATCTGCACATCTTAACGATGGCAGAAGCATCTCTCCCATACATACATGTAGTTTTTACAGCACATCCTGTGTTTAGACTTGGTCCTTTTAGACGTTCTATTGGATGATATATACGAATACACATATGGGAAAGCACTTGAGCAGCTCAGTTGATTGAGCATCCAACCAACCCAGTTTCGGATCCGGTCATGGTCTCACGGTTCCTGGTTTCAAGCCCCATGTCAGGCTCTGTGCTTGCTGTGGAGCCTGCTTGAGATTCTCTCTCTTTCCCTCTCTTTTCCCTGCTTGTCCTCTCTCTCTGTCAAAATAAATAAGTAAACTTAAAAAAAAAGGACATCTTAAAAAAAATGTATATCTATCTATACGGCAGTGCCACATTTATCCTGTAGCCAGGTAATTTGTCTAGCTAATTTAAGTTTATCCCTTGGATGACCAAAGTCTTCAAACTTTGAATTTGTTTTTAATGAGAACCTTTCGAAAATGTCTCACATTTCTTACTCTTTAAACAGAACTTTCTGAAAAGAACAGTTGGTTTTGTTTTTGACACCCCAGGGCCATTATATTAAGGATCAGTCTTTTCTTAAGGAAATGCTTGCTCTCTCTGAGCTTCTCCAGACTCCTGTATATTTGGTAATGTGGCTGCCTCTGTCCCCGCTGTTCACCACCACTTTTCACAACTCTTCTGTGATAAGTCAGTGAGCTTAATTTCATTTGTAATTCTAACCTGGTCGGGGATAGCTTCACACTTGGTTAGTTTATTTCTTCAGTAACAGCTGTTGTCTTCAGAAAACTGTTTTTGTAAAATCAGGGATAATTTTTAATAGAACAGAAACTTGTGATGTTAACATTTTCCAAAGAAGTAAGAGTATAGAAAAGACACACGACCATATTTGGAACCCTGAAATCAATCAAAATTGATTTTAATTTTAAAATCCCAGACCTGCCTCACAAGGCTCATCTCTTTTCTCACTTGAGAATAACATATCACTGTCCCTTCCATCTCTCACAAAATGTCAGTCTTAATGTTTGTTGCATGTGACTCATTCCCACTTCATGAAGACTTTGGAAATATTTTGTCTGGATAGGGTCAAGAGTAGACAGAGTACATATGTAACCAAGAAAGGGTATTTTGTGACCTGGAGTCCCTGTAAGGAAGGGGGGTGAGAACGAAATTCACACGTTTTTGTTGTAATATTGGGATCTAACTAACTTTGATGGAGCTGAAACTTGGGGGGGGGGGGAAGGATCATTTTTTTATTGACTGTTGATGGGATGAGGGAGTACGTTAGTCCTTTCAGTTTTATCCCTAGTTTGTTTTTTTTTTTTTTATGAAGTTTTCTGAAAGTCATTTATCTTTTTAAAGTCCTAATGGTCTTTTTCTTGTTTTTGAAATTACAGAGAACAGGCTCCAAAAAGCAGAACCCCAGGTATGTATTACTGGCTTCCTACCCTTTATATGAAGCTAACTATGCTTTACTGGAATGGAAGGATAAAAACTCCAGGTTCCTTAATTTGCCTGAATTACTGACCCACACAAAGGGGAACGGAACATCTTCTGATTATCAGTGTGATTTTTAAATTTTAATTGTTTTGTTTGCTTTTACCCATCTGCTGCCAGGGGGAAAGGTGTAAACCAAACTTATCAGGACATATTGGCATATTGGGTCTATTTGATTTCTCTTGAACTGAATTATTATATAAGGTATATCTTCATCAACACCATGCCGTTAAACATTCAGTAAGAAGTATGTTATTTTCTGAGTTAAGAGTAAAATCAGGGGCGCCTGGGTGGCTTAGTCGGTTAAGCGTCCGACTTTCGCTTAGGTCATGATCTCGCGGTTTGTGGGTTTGAGCCCCGCGTCGGGCTCTGTGCTGACTGCCAGCTCAGAGCCTGGAGCCTGTTTCAGTCTGTGACTCCCTCTCTCTCTGACCCTCCCCTGTTCACGCTGTCTCTCTCTCTCTCCTAGAAATAAATAAAACATTAAAAAAAATAATAATAAAAAAGTAAAATCAAAGTATTTTCACATTAATTTGTAACAAATCAAATTAAATATATTTGGGTTTTATAAGGCTGACTTATGTACATAATCCCAAACTCTCACTGGCTTAAAATAATGAAAATCTATTTTTCACTCACATTCCAGTCCGCTGTGATTTGACAGAGAGGCTGTGTTTCGCAGAGTAATTCAAGGATCAGGCTCCTTTCATCTTGTAGCTCCTTCCTCCTGCAGTTTCCGTTTGGCCAACAGAAGGGAAGAAGTACATGGTGAATTGTGCAGGAGGTTTTCATGGGCCAGGCACAAAAGTGGCAAGAATCAGTTAGGCTCATAATTCATTAGCCAGAATTCAATTAGATGATACAGTTTAGCCTCAGGGGAGCTGAGAAATGTAGTCTAATTGTGTGGTTAGGAGGAAAAAGAAAGTGGAATTCCTTAAACACCTAACTATCTGCCACTGACCATCTTTCTCTCACCAGATGTGAGAGACTCCAGTTCATTGCCCCTTCCCCACCTAGAGCACACTTCTCTCCTTCCCACGGAAGCCACCTTGGCGTCCCATCCAGTCACTGCATCCAGCTCCAGCTCAAAGCCCAGGATCATCTATCCCCTGGATGAGGTGGTACTTTCCATTCGGTCTCCTGGATGGGACTGCTCAAAGTTTGGTCACCTGGCCACTAACACAGGCTGCCTGTCCCCAGCTCATACCAAATATTTAGTGGCAGATCAGGGACAAGGTAACCACAGTACAAACTCCCAGTCAGTTAAGGGAGAATTGGGAGTCACATAACATGTCTACCACTACTTGAGCAAAAATAGTAAAGGAGCTGGAGGCACTTCCTTATCCATTGTTCTTCCTGGCCTCTGACTGTCTTCTGGGGAGGTTTTTGCTCTGTGGCCACACCTAAAGCGGACATTTGATATGATTTCCTTGGGGGTTGCAGCAAGTGACTGGTAAAAACATACGGTCCTGGAGACACTTCAAAGTCTTCAGTATTCAAGAGAGTTTTTTCAGCCCAGGCTTAGGATTTCTCTCGCAACACAGGTCCCTCAAAAACTTAGTGGATTTGACTTCATTTCCAGTTAGTCCATCCATGTGCTAGTCACCACACCAGCAATTTTTGCCTAGAGCTTAGTCACCACACCAGCAATTTTTGCCTAGAGCTAGTCACCACACCAGCAATTTTTGCCTAGAGCTAGTCACCACACCAGCAATTTTTGCCTAGAGCGAGTTGTCAGACTCTCCTTCTTCATGTTTGAGTGTATCTTTCCCCACCCACAAGTATCATTCCGTGTGTCTGCTGTGTTGAGACTTTCGGGTTTGGTTGAGGCCATACTCTGCTCTTAACTTTGCTCTGGTGCTGAATGTCCATAGGCCTTTACTGCCTAAAATCTTAGTCTTCTGTCTTACTTTTTGAAGTCCAGAGGCTTTTCTAAGCCTTAAGTTAATTCCCAGATATCTGGATTCTCTGTTCGTTTCAGTTTCTGCCTGTGAGCCACCCAGTTCTTTCCTGGATGCTGCTCTTTTTTGTAGTCTGTTGCCAGAGACTCATCAGTATACTATTTTATTCTTTCCAACCACCTACTCTGGTGCTGCACACTCCATAGGCCTACAGCCTGCTTCCCAGGTCCTCACTTGGGAAAAGAGACTGGCCACAGTTTTTCCCATTTCATTGGCAAAGGAGACGTGCGCACTTTTCAGCCTCAGGCATCCATTCCCTTACCACCTGCTGCTGAGCCGCTGAGCCACTGCCACGTTTGTATGTTATTGTGATGACTGTACCATCTTTCCGAGGAGCACTTTGCTGTTATCCATAGTGGACTACCTGCTGTCGCAAGCAACCACCAGATTGTGGTGATTCATTCTCTTCCTCACAGCCTGTGTGTTGCTTGCAGCGTCCTTCCATCTTGTGCCTCCGAGATTTCTGTGTGCTCTCGGGGGCCAGAGAGAGAGAGAGAGAGAATGAAAGGATCGAATGTGAGGTCTTTATGATCAGGCCTTTTGTTCACATGCCTTTGGCTGTAACTCAGCTACATGGCCTCAGCTCATTGCGGTCAGGGTGGGGAATGCATCCCGGCTGTGTACCCAGCGGGAAAAGAAAAGTAGGTCTGGCATACTCGTGGCATCTGCCTCATTTACCTTATATTCAAACTCAGGGTACCTGTAAACTGGAGCCACCCACACCTTTTCCCAGTGAGGAGACCAAGTGGAAGGTTTTTCAATTTTTTTGCTTAGCTTATATATTTAGAGTATTTAATTTATAGTGTGTTTATACATACAAATGTGGTTTACCTAATTATGTAAAGTATGTATTAGTTTAGAATACTGCCTTATTTAAATTTCATTTTTTATGAGGCAGTTTCATTTAACATTTAAACTCTTCGTTCTTCCTCACTGGAGCCACTCTGATTATTACATCAGGTTTCTAGACCCCATGTGATTTGTACGAAACTCAGGACGTTTTGAATTCTATGTACAGTAGTGTTTTGGAAATGTTATCCCTAACTGTGTGCATTTGTTTCTACAAATTAAAATTACAACATTTACTTTTTAAGGAGCTCTTGAGAAGGCTTTTAACAGTGAACGATGTCTAACTTGCAGTGGAGAAATTACACTTCTCTTGTACTACTTAAAATCTGTAGTACATTTGGATCTCTCCTTTTCCCCCTGATTCTATAAACATGAATTAATTCATGTCTTTTCTGGATAGTGTGTTTCTCCCAAACACTACTTTGTTCAAAATAACGTAGTTTAGGTATCTTATGATTTAAGAAGCTCTGAGGGCTAGAAACAACTTGCCACCTTTATATCTGGTGGATAATTTTATGATTGGAAAAGAACTTTGTCTTACATTTGAGTAAATTTAGTAATTTATAATAATTTTCTGTTCAATAACAAGGGAGTGGAATCAATTAGTAGCCCTTTAAAAATCTGTCTCTTCCATTACCATGGTCAGTTCCAGTATATTAGTAAATACATGTTAGTTTTCTGGCTACATCTGCTTTATACACGAATATCCTAACTTAATGATGTTCCTTTGAAAATATAAGATACTTTTTTCTTTTTCTTTTTTTTTTTTCTTGGCCTTCCATGTTGTCTGCATTGTTTCCTTTCTTACTGCCAGTGTAATTAAGATAGCACAACATATATGAGGAGATACACGATCAATTTCTGTTTAAAAGATTAGAAGGCATGTATCTGATAATTGCCTGTTCATGTGTATATTACAATTTCAATCTATTCCCTTTTAGACTTAGATTCTTAATTGTGATGTATTCCATTGAAGTAAAACTAAATTCCTTCCTTGAATGCTGATGCGAGAAAATGAAATGTCTTTCTCTTGTGTGCTCTTTAGGTGTTTCGTATTCACTACTTTTGCTTTCTCCTCCCAGGTTTTCAGCAAAATGAACCTCAGCTCAAGAATCTGTTTAGTAAGAGTGCACCGAGAGGACTTGAGAATACCAAACAGCAGTCACAGCTGCCCCTTCATCCTTCATGGGAAGCGAGCAGGAGGCGGAAAGAACAGCAATCGAAAATTGCTGTGTTTCAAGGGAAAAAAATTACATTTGATGATTGATTACGACCTCTTTCTGTGAACCAGCCTGTTATTAAAGTGATGTTTACATAAGCCATCCACAAATCAAGTACATACTTAACTTGCTTTTTAATAATATCCCCACACTCACTCTTCCCTCTGTGTGAGAATTCTGAGATCCCAGCTCCTCAGACGTGGTCACGTGCACGTATGAAGGGAATATCACAGGGGTAGCTCTTGTTTCTTGCCTTGAACATTAATGTTGAGGAGATATATTTAAAATAACAGTGGAGAATAGGAGGAGATTGTAGTTATTTAAAATAGATTGCCTTTTCTAAAACTTCTTAGCAGATCTAAGACAGTCACTTTTATTATGGGTATGAAGACAATAAATTACAAAAATAAATGTTAATTTTTATTATACTTTTAATGATTTGTGATCTACTCTTTGACTTCTAAAATAGTGTTCAGTTATTTATTTCTGAATTTTATCTCAAGTTTTTAGGCAACATACATGTTTAAATGTAGCAACACAACCAAAAACTTGGTTATATATTTCACTGCATAGAAATATTTGTTTAAATCAAGAATGTATAACATCTAGTCACTTTACCCAGTGTGCTTCTATGGAAACTTTTTTTGTGGAATCAGGGATTGGAATTTATAAGGACAAATTCTAAAGGCGGTGTGATTGAAGGAGCATTTCGAGATAACCGAATTAGGTTATGAGATGACTCACTGAGGCAGGAACTAGTCTTGCTGGACAGTACTGTTATTTCAAAGGAAGACAGGATTTTAAAAATCCTTGCAAGTGTTTCACTTTTGCTTCTCTGGAAGAAATTAAGGGTTCTTGGTTAACTAACTACAGATAACAAAATTCCTTGTTGCTCTTCATGGCAGGAAAAGGCCTCTGGTTAGCAGAAATTCATAAACTCTGGAGAGTCATTTCTGTCATTTTCAAAAGCTGAAGAATTTAGATAACTAAAGCAATGGAATTCAAGAGATTACACAGAAAGAAAATTGTTTGTTACTGTATTGAATGCAAAATTTGCTCTTCCTGCGTTAAAATTTTTATTTTGACATGTCAGTTTTGTAAAATTAAAATTAATTGAAATTTTAATTATGAAAAATTATTACAGGAAAAGTGAAAGAAAAATGTCTCAATGCCTATCCAGATTTAGCGAAACTGTGACGTGGAGAGCAAGCCCTGTCTTCCAGACCACCAGGTCTGTCCAGGATTTCTTATCCTACTGCAGAGAGTTAGGGCCCAGCTACAGGGCTAGAGGGAAGAGCCCACACAAGACCACTGTCACTTGTGACACCAGCTGCAGGTTTGGAGGTGGTGGGCTGTGGGGGAAGTGTTCCCCGAATACCCTTAGGTTCAAAAATTTGCTCCAAAACTCACAGAATTTACTGAAACCTACACACACACACACACACACACACACACACACACTGAAACCTATTCAGAATTACTATTTATTACAGGGAAAGGATAAAATTAGAACCTGTCAAAGGAAGAGATGCATATAGGACCATGTCTGTGAGGGTCCTAACACAAAGCTTGCCCTTGATCCTGTTGTCCTCAGGATCCTTTACCATCCTGGCATCAGTGAGCATAGAGTTTGGCCAGTCTTAGATGCTCATTCAAGTTTTGGTGTCCAGAACTTTTGTGGTGGCTGCAGTATGTAAGCATGATCAGTTGATTGCCCATATGACTATAGGTAGCTGCTGCCCTAAACAAAGATACTTCTATCAGGTATTCCATAGATTACCGCCAAGAAGCTAAAAGCAAAAATTTTCTCTCTCTGAGCAATGCCAAGTTTTTACTGCACATTCTTCACCCACATTCTCCAGACAGTAACATTTTACCACATTTGCTTTATCCTTGGCTTTCATCCTCCCTCCTTCCCCTCCTCCTCATCTTTCTCCTCTTCCTTTTCTCTTTTTCCCCCTTTCTGTCTTGGCTATTGTTTTTGTTATAATACTCCATTTGTCTTCTTATCATGTTCAGGTTTTTCTCTACTTCCTTGAACATATGGAACATTAATAGCTATTTCAATGATCTTGTCTGCAGTGGTTCTCAATTTGGGCCAGTTTTACCCTTAGAGAACATTTGGCAACATCTGCAGTGGACATGTTGCTACTGGGCCAGGGATGCTACTGAACGTTCTACATAATATACAACAAGAAATTATTGAGCCCAACATGTCAGCAGTGCCGAGATTGAGAAACCTTGGCCTAGGGTTCACTTGGCTTCACTCTAGAGGCATTCCTGTTCTGAGAATCCTGCCTGATGCTTTATCTTTTAGCAAATCCTTTTGTTAAATCTGGAGAGATGAGAATACAAACTATACCTGGCCCTTTGTTAAGTTGTTTCACAAACTCCATTCTAGTGAATTTCTTCCTGGCATTGGCAGATGGCTCATACATTGCACAGATCATTCTTTTTTAATGTTTTATTTATTTCTAGGAGAGAGACAGACAGAGACAGCGTGAACAGGGGAGGGTCAGAGAGAGAGGGAGTCACAGACTCTGAAACAGCCTCCAGGCTCTGAGCTGGCAGTCAGCACAGAGCCCGACATGGGGCTCGAACCCACGAACCGCGAGATCATGACCTAAGCGAAAGTCAGACGCTTAACCGACTCAGCCACCCAGGTGCCCCTGCACAGATCATTCTTAAGCCATAGACTTGACGGGGTCCTGCCAAAGATCTCCAGAGCTCTTCTTTTCTGTTCATCTCCTTCCTCTCTAGTATTTTGCCTCACAAATTCTAGCCACAGTAGTCTGTGTAAACTCTGAACTCCTGCCTCTTCATTAAGGCCACTGAACTATTCTAGGGTTCCTTCCCCCAGCAATATAGTTTGACATTCCATGCAGTGAGCTGAAGCGCCCAACTGGTTTGTTTTCTTTCTCTGAGGTATTACTGTATTGTACTTTTTGTCCATTATCTGAAAACCTAAGTTTTATATATTTTATCCAGTGTTCTCGTCATTTAATTTAGAATGGCAAGTCTGATTCCCGTTACTAGATAATGCTCAGGATTAGAAATCCATTGCTTATTTTGATGCTCACATTGTCCTTAATTTGACCAGTCGGAGCCTACTCAGGCTGTCTGGTGTCCTTCTGCCGTCCCACAGGGAGAAAGATGGTTCTCCTTGTCCACAATATATTTACTTATTTTCTCAACCCTGGAATACACATAAGTTAGTTTCAGAATTGCTCACTGATGCCTCTGCAAAGTAGAAGTCTACCGGCCGAAGTTCAGTACATGTTCAGAGCTCTTTTTTCTTTGGCTTGAAGACACATGGTCTCAGAATTAAGTTTGAAAGTTACCTGAAGTGACGTCAGCAAAAATGGGGGAGTAAAGATATACAGAAATTCTCTCCATAAAAAGCAGTGGGAAAACTATATTGTCAGAATCAACTTCTTCAGAAAGCGAGTTAACCATTGGTTTGCTGCAATCCAAGGAGTATTTTTCAAGAAAGGATGATTCGTGATGTTTCAACTTTTCACTCCGCAGATCCACAGTATTCTTGAAAACCAGCAGCTCGCAGTCAGTGAAAACCAGCAGCCTGGCAGCCTCTAGAGAGGAAGCAGGACAGGGTTGGACCTGCTTCAAAGACACATTCACTGAGAACTGTCATTCTGTGACCAATGTGGTTGTCCACTGGAAGACCCCACTTGCAAGTCTGTCTTGAACAAGAACTTGCTCAGTGTGAAAAGCCTTTTTTCCTGATTTCACTTTTCAAAAACCATCAGAGGTCATTGTTTAACATCACAGCTGGCCAAGGCAGTGAGTGACAGTAGAGGCAAACAAGTTTATCAAACCGCTTAAAAGGAAATCCGGAGAATTCAGTATCCTTAGGGACTTTGATAAATTCTGATAGATTTCTTGGAATTAAGCAAGTCATGAGCATGCATAGTGCTGTGTCTGTGTTCAGGAAAGAGCTGAGAAGGCACTAACCTCTCACTTCTAGCTGACTTTGAGGTTCTGCTGAAGCAGGAAATGAAGGCTCAGATGGAATACTCCACTTCCTGTCTAAGCGCTGAAGGTGTGCCCAGCGTGCACGTGCATGCGCGCGCGCGCACACACACACACACACACACACACACACACACACACAGAGCCTCTCAGCAAAATTGGAGAAGGATTGATTCCAGGTTTTGAAGGAAATGTCTGTCTAGTTATTAGTGCACCACTAAACTAATGAAGCAGAAATTTCAGTGGCCATATAGCAAAGAATCCAGATTTGAGATGTTCAGAAAAGTACACTGAACAACAAAAAACAGGGACTACAAGCCCTAGAGAAAGAGGAATATCTGAATTTTAGATTTGCACCATTATATTACTTAAAATGATCAATTTTCTAGAATACTAGAAGACATGTAGAAACTAAGTATGACCCCCAATACAGAGAAATAAAAGCAAACAAACTGTTCCCCAAGAGGCCCAGACTTCAGATTTATACAACAAACACATTAAATAAATTATTCTGAGAAAATGTACAAAGAATGAAAGGAAACAATGTTTAAAGAACTAAAATCAAATCGGAGAACAATGTCTCACCATATAGAGTGTCAATAAAGAGAAATTATAAAGAAGAGACAAAAAATTTAGGAATTGAAAAGTACAATAATTGATATGGAAAATTCAACATAAGTGGTCAACAGCAGATTGGAGCAGGCAGAAGAAATATTTGGTGAAGCTAAAGATAGATCAAATTTTTTTTCCTGTGAAAACATGGAATGTCATGGAATGACAACGAACGATCTTCAAAGACATGTGGAATACCATGAAGTGTACCAATATAAACATAATGAGAGTCTCCTATGAACTACATTTTCGCTAATAGCTGTAGACCTTAAAAGATTTAAAAACTTGTCCAAACAAAAACTAAAACGTGTATGTTCATAGTAACATTATTCATAGTAGCCAGAAAGAAGAAATAACCCAAATACCATCAACTGATGACTGGATCATAATAATGGTATATATATGTGTATATATATATCAGCCATAGAAAGAAATGAAGTATTGACACATACCATGACATGAATCAACTTTGAAAACATTACGTTCAGAAAAAAGCCAAACACAAAATACGGTTCCACTTACATAAAATATCCAGAATAGGTCCATCCATAGGGAGGGACCAGAAGTTAGAGATTACCAAGGGCTAGGGGCGGGAGGAATAGTGAGTGACTGCTAATGGATATGCATGGCACTCTTTTTTGGGTTGGTGACTATGTCCTGGAATTGGATGATGGTGTTGGTTGTACAACTTTGTGAATATACAAAAATCCACTGAATTATGTACTTTAAAAGTTTGAATATTATGGTATGTGAATTATATCTCCATTTTTAGAATAAGAACGGTAAAAAGTGACCTGGATTAGTGCATTTTCCATGCTTTCCATGTAGTAAGTACATCATTTGACTACTTCTATGTAGTACTACTTCCATATAGTAAGTACGTCATTTAGTTCACATGTTTTTGATGTATTTTACTTAAGGGATTTTTCTTCCATCCTTGGTAATTTTACTTATATTTTTTCTTTATGTGTGTGAAACATGAACATTGTTCCATAAGTCAGAGGTGCACAAAATGGTATATTCTGAGAGGTGGCAACTCCTTTTTCCAATTCTTTCTTTTCTTTTTACCCAATTCCCACCCATCCCCTCTAGATAATCCATCTCATTAGTCTCTGGTGTATCCTTTCTGGGTTCCCTTTCCACAGATGAATAAATGTGTATGTATTTATTTCCCCTTATTTTTAAGGCAAAAGTTAACACTCCTGAACTTTACTTTTTTCATTTAAACATATATCCTGAAGAGACACCTGGGTGGCTCAGTTGGTTGAGCATTCAACTCACTTAAGGCTCAGCTCAAGATCCCAAGGTTGTGGGACTGAGCCCTGCGTCAGGCTTGACGCTGGGCATGGAGCCTGTTTAAGATTCTCTCTCCCCTTTCAGCCCCTCTCCCCTACTCGTCCTCTCTCTCTAAAATAAAAATAAATTAAATAATTCATTAATCAATTAATTAAAATGTATTCTGGAAATCACTGCAGATTTGTCCATAAAGATTTTCCTTATTTAAAACAAAACAACAACACCAACAAAAAGAAACTTTCTAGTACCCCATTTGGTAGACTTGTCAATTTATTCAGCCACCCATCTATTTTTGGGTGTATAAGTTATTTTCCCTGTCTTGCAGTTATGAAAACTATTGCAAAGAAAATATAAACAACAGTCTTTGTTTTCATATTATTGGAGTTATGTCCTTGGGGTATGTTCCTAGAATGGGAATATTCTGTAGGAAGGTAAGTGTATATGTAGTTTTGTTTAAAAATTGCCAAATTTTCCAGCACGAAGGTTGTACTTCAGTACAAGAGAGAAACCTCTTTCTTCACAACTTCTCCACTAGAGTAAGGTGTTCCACCATTGGATAGTTGAAAATGTCACCTCATGGTAGTTTTACTATGCATTTTCTTATTATGGGTCTAGTTGGATACTTTTTTTAATTGTTAAATACTTCTTTACATCAGCTTTTGTGAATTTTTTCATGTCTTGCCCTCTTTCCACTAGTGAATTGTTTTTTTGTTTTTGACTTTTCCCCATAATTTTTAAGATTTTTTATATATTACATACACTAGCCCTTTATCTCTTATGGGTTTATCTCTTATGGGTATTGCAAGTATTTTTTCCCAATTTGTCAACTCTCTTTTCATTTTGTGTTATTTACTTTTCTATCATGTTGTTTTTCTGTCAGTTACTGTATGTAGTCAGATGTTTCAGTTTCTCTTTTTATTTCTTTTTATATCCTTTTTGCATATGAATTTGAAAACATAGTTAGAAAATCTTTCCCCATTATTATTTGCTTCCTACCTGACCTGACATCACTGTTGCTATCCCTGCTTTTATAGCGTTCCCATTTGCCTGGAATACTTTTGTCCCTCCCTTTATCTTTAGCCTTTCTGAATCATTGTGTTTTAGGTAAGTTTTTTCAATACAGTATATGGTTAGGTCTTCATGAGCTAAGTTCAAAATCTTAACATTTAATAGTCAGACTCATCCCTTGCACATTTGTCGATAAGGTGAATATGCTTGCTCCCAATTCTGGCAGATTATCTTATACCATAATTACTATATTTATTATTATTATATTAATTCTTCAGACTATTTTCTATTTAAAAAAGTAATTTGGTGTCTAGCAAGATTAATATTTCTGTTCTGCTGGTTATACCTTTTATGCCCATTGTCACCTTATTTTTTTATTCACTATATTCATGTTCTCTTTCACTGTCTAAATTACATTTTATGAGCTTATTCTAACTTCCCTCATTTCATCTCCATTCACCTCCCATTTCTGGTTGCATTATTTTTACTTGATCGAGACCTACAACGTATAATATAGAGCATTATTATTTAACATTATTCTATCCTTGTCTGCACCTTAGTTTTAATCTTAGATGTTCCATGAAGTATATATTAAAGCTCAATTGCTAGTTTTCCCAAGTTGTTTTTGTTTGGATGAGGTTTATTCTCTAGTAGATCCCGCAAGAAACGACTCATGGAAAGAATTTTTTGAGTTCTTGATGTTCAAAATTTTTTGTGGTTTTCATACCCAAAGGACCGTGGGTGGATCCAGTGATTCTGTGTCTCTTGGTGGCAGCAAAACTCTTCATTGCACCTTTGGTGAGTCTTGTTTGGAAGACTTTTGCCACTCCCCAATTTAGGATATCTATCTCATAGTCTGGGCACAGGATAGCTTCCTTATTCTTACCAGGGATACAATTTTTTTTCTTTCTTTTTCACTTACTGTTCTTCAAGCCACAGTGATTTTTTACCTGTGTCCTTTTGACAGTATCTGATGACCTTACAGGGACTTACAGTAACAAGCTTTTTTCAGTAGGGAACAAGAATCCTCGTGGACATTTGTGTCTGCTGCAGCAATGACCTCTCCTTTCAGGCTTGTTACCATCAATGAAAACTTTTTCTCCACTCTGTCCCCCATCTGAATCTGAGTGCCTAGTGCAGGCCCTTGGAACCCCCATATTCTACAAATGTATTAATATACGTAAGTAGAGGTGATTTTTCCTCTAGTACTTTTTATACGTTTCTGTTATATTTAGACTTTAATCTATCTGAAACTTACCCCTTTGTTTTCTGACAGATTGGTATACTCTTTAATCAAACCAATAAGTACACAACCAATCTGTATTTCTCAGCAACTCTTGAATTTAGGTTGGGGTCCTGTGACTTAAGAACTGCTTAGTTGGGGTCGCCTGGGTGGCTCAGTCTGTTGAGCATCCGACTTCAGCTCAGGTCATGATGATCTCGCGGTTCGTGGGTTCAAGCCCCGCGTCGGGCTCTGTGCTGACAGCTAGCTCAGAGCCTGGAGCCTGCTTCAGATTCTGTGTCTCTCTCTAATCCTCCCCTGCTCACGTTGTCTCTATCTCTCTTAAAAATAAATAAAACATTAAAAAATTTAAATAAATAAAAAAAGAATTGCTTGGTGGAA